>NC_056585.1:22105344-22405344 GCF_018340385.1 Cyprinus carpio | reverse complement strand
ACGCTGTTCTGCGGGGAAGGCCAGTCAGTGAGATTAGCAGTGTTTCCCGGCATGAGTGCTATCTTATACAGGTAATTACTCAATTATCAGCAAACAGACGTCTGACAATACAGACTGAGAAAAAAGACAATGCAGCTGAAAAGATGGTTTGAAAAAAAAATCACACCTTACAGACACACATTTATATGAGCACTTCATGTGGACTGACTGGGCCCACTAAGGGAAGAATGAGTCCACTGTTACAGTAAATGCACTTCCCTAATATAACAGGAGTGTCCAGTAATAACTGCTTAAGTACAGATGTGTCATGTAAATATCAAACCCATTAAAAATGAAACACATCAATTATAATAAATATGTTATCAGATTTTACAGAGGAAGGTATCAAGTGTAAAAAATCTAGATGCAGAAACACATTTTAGCTTCTCATGCTGTCAAGAGCTCAGTTCAAATCATGTGTTTCCACTCATCGCCACTGGTTAGCGCTAAAGAGAGCAGAACTGATGGAGAAAATCATCTTGCTTAATGATTCAAACTCATAGTTGTAAACAAAAACACCAAAACTATATTTTAATGTTAACCATTTTCAGTTAGACCGTGATTTTTAACAGGGTGCCTGTTACCTCTAGGGGTCCTAGTTATTCCTTTTATTGTTTGCTCATTAACTCTTTTTTTGTAAAAATAAAATGTTTTAAACAAAAGTAAAATATTAGTTTAATAACAACCAACGCTAAAATTCAGCTAAATGTTTTTTTTTTATGTATCCCACATTAAATTGTATTACTTAAAATGTAAATATATGCCTGTACATCTATGGTTATTTACATGTTTCGTAACACTTTACAATAAAGTTTACTTTATTAACATTAGACAACTACATTAGTTAACATGAACTAACTCTATCTTAGTTTTAAAAACACCACAGCTTATTAAAAACACAATTACAACAGCATCATTATTAACAAATAATGACAAAAAAAAAATAAAAAATACTGCAAAAAGTGTTGCTTATTGTTAATGTTAGTTAATGCATTAACTATTGTTAACTAATGGGACTTATAATTATAATTGTTTTTTCAATGTAAGCATCACAATAAATAATAATTAAAAAAAAACATTATTATAGTTTACACATAGTATTATAGGCCAGGCTTAAAATTATCATTGAATTTGCTTTTTATGAAGGCCCTTGAGTTGGCAGATTAATTTCATGTTCACAAATTAACTAAAGAACCTGTAATATTTAAGTAAATTTCTATGTGAATTGGGTGCAGTGGGCAGGACGCAGCTCGTCCACCAGGCAGACAGATGATCCCGGTAAGAGGGGGGCTCAGTGTCCCTAACAAAAGCAAACAGGAACAGAAACCCTTTACACACAAGACAAACAGAGTGATATCAAATGAACACTGAATATACACGTCTGGCTCACCTGTTTTGTTGAGCTCAACCCATTTAAATATAGAAGTGGGGTGGACCAGTAAATGTGCCATCATGGTGGTATAAGACCTGTAAAGCACTTATTAAAATCACTGAAAGTCAAACATTTATGTGATTAGATATTAAAAGAACACTTTAGGGAAGATTACGAGATACATACAAAATATTACATACACTGCTGAGGAACTGCTTTGTTACAAATGGCCTTTACAAACAAAAAAGTGCTAAAAAGTTTTCTGATACAGGAACATGGTTATAATTCAGTACTACAGTATGAGCACCTAATACCATGACTGTACCACAGTACTATTTTTGTGAGGGTAAATGCCATGAGAACGTCCCAGAGAAGAGTTTAAACAGGTTATAATACACTGACAGTGTATAAGCCGAGGAGAACATCCCAAACTGTGATCTAGTTAACGCACCACTGTGCCGACCCACCCAATGAGCTTGTTTAAACACTTCCTCCCCCTCACACAAGTACCTGCCAGCGAACACACACCTGGCTCACGGCAGTCTCCCACAAAGAGGCCCTGTGGTTCTCCATGTTCAGACCGCATGGGCTCAAACTAACACACACCCAGACACACACTCACACAGGCAGCACAAATCCCCCTGAGACAGCCTGCCGTGAGCTAATGAGGAATTAGAGAGGACTAGGACAGCTTTACTGGGGTTTACCTCATGAGAATGACTAACAGGAAGACCCCGAGGCCACAAACATAACCAATACAGAAACACAAACACAACATACACATGCATGCTCACACGCACAGATGCATGCTCAGGCAACAATACAGATACACACACTCTTACCCACCCATGGAATCAAATCTTGTTGCTTATAGACATAACTTTGTTCGTACCGCAGCTATGCACACCAAAACAAACATGCAGACCTGCATGCACGTACGTGCAGTTTTATCCAGAAATTAGTTTTGAAGCAAATGCAAACAAATTTAATTGACTCACATTGGGTGTACACCCCATACTGTGCCATTTGAAAAATCACAACATCTTAAATCAAAAATAAATATTATAAAAATGAGGACACGTGTTGTGGCTGAAGGTAAACCACAGGAGGTTTCAACATGTATGGGCAAATATATTAGCATTGTTGTTTTTATGGTTCTGTAAAATTACATTATTATTATTATTATTAATAAATACACCATTTTTTATTTTACAGTGCAGTATTATTATTACTACAGTATATCTCTGTGTTTGTTTAAATATATACATATTAATATTTTTTAAACAAGGCTGCATTTATTTGATCAAAAATAAAAAAGTGATATTGTGAAATAATACTAGAATTTAAAATAACTGTTTATATAAATATTTGTTTTAATTTATTCCTGTGGTGGTAAAGCTGAATTTTCAGCAACCATTACTTCAGTTTCCAGTGACACATAAATCATTCATAAATGCTGATTTGGTGCTCAGTTATTATCAGTTATCATTGGTGCTCAAGTAGTAATAATGCTTCTTATTATCAATGTTAAAAACTGTTTTTGCAGCTTAATATTTATGTGGAAACTGTTTCTTCTGGATTCTTTGATGAATAGAAAGTTCAAGAGAGCATTTATTTGAAATAGAAATAAATAAATTACATTTTAAAATATATTCAAATAGAAAACATTGTAAATTGTAATACTACATTATATAATAATAATAATAATAATAATTACAATAATAATGATGATGATAAAATATAACTGCAAAAATAAATAGTAACATAATATTACTATTTTGATCAAATAAATGCAGCCTTGGTGAGAATACGAGAATTATTTTAAAAACATGAAAAAGTCTTCATTATTCTACATTTTTTACTGGTATATACATACTGTATGCATATGTTATTAGGCATATAGATATTATAATGGTAAACAAGCAAGAGTAAACAAGCACTCAGTGCTGTTAGCATAGCCTTCCCCTTACACTCTCTCTGTCTTTTTCATTGTGAGAACACCCTGAACAGGTATGTAACATGCATTTACAACAGAGGCTCTCCTCACGCACTGCTCATTACATGCTGTGACGTATGAGAGCAGAGGGTGAGATTTGTTGATAGAGTGATTTCTAAAATCAAGATTCTGACAGGAACATGTAAGCTCTCATTCATCTTTCATACATGACCGGGGTGGGGGAAAGGGGGCTGAGTAAGGTGTTTTATGTAATAGAAATGGGTGTGTGTGTGCGCGCGTGAGAGAGAGTGATAGTAAGAGTTTAAAAATAGTTACCTAACTCTACGTATTACTTTGAGTATCTGCATTCTTGTCTGATGTTCTTAATGCACAAACAGGTCTGTGTGAGATCATGTGTGACAGCCTGGGAATCATGGGAGATAGTTGACATATGATGTGACTGACAGGCTGGCAATCATGCGTGCTTTCAGCAGCCTGTGTAGGTGGGTGAGTATTTGTGTTTGTGGCACGGGTGCATGATTTGAGTGATTTTAAAGATGAGGTTGAAATAAGTATGCATGTGTAAGTCTGCATGAGTGTGTGTTTGTGTGTGAGAGTATTAAGCCATGTCTGCAGGCTGAGGCGGAGGACAATTGGCAGCAGGACTGGCACGTCTGTCAGGCCTCCACCTGCAGAAAGATCAGAAAATGACCCACACCCAAACAGAGAGTTAGCCTTAGAGCGTCCAAACACAAAACTGCAGATTCACAGGCTACATTTTGTGGAAACCATACTGTTTGTACTATGTTTGTTTTGTTAAATGAAGTAATGTATACCATGAATGAACTGCAAAAAATAAAAAATAAATAAATAAAATAACCATGCTGGCTAAACCCAGTTTAACTTTCTCTATAGCATTTAGCTTGTATGTTAATGGTGATCTTGTTCCTATTTTTGGCTGATTAAGGTAGACAAGTAGACAAGCAGAGAGACAGATGAGAGACAGACAGAGATAGATAGATAGATAGATAGATAGATAGATAGATAGATAGATAGATAGATAGATAGATAGATAGATAGGCTAGATAGATAGATAGACAGACAGACAGACAGCTAGACAGACAGACAGACAGATAGATAGATAGACAGACAGATAGACAGACAGATAGACAGATAGACAGATAGATAGATAGATAGATAGATAGTAGATAGATAGATAGATAGATAGATAGATAGATAGATAGATAGATAGATAGATAGATAGATAGATAGATAGATAGATAGACACACACTAGTGTGGTTAAACACTGTGGTCTCAAATGTGCACACGTTCTAATTTGTTACACTGTTTATAAATAGATATACAAACAGACAGACAGCCGGGTAAGCTTTGATATTTTCAAAATCCTTTGCTCTCTTTAAGAAAAAAATAAGAAATGAAAGGTATCAATCTAAAAAAGCAATAATCTCTCATGAATGGATGGTGATCCTAAACTTCCTCAACTTCCCAACTAACCATACAATACTTCAAAGCAGAATGACGTCAGTCTGGTCTTTTATTATTGGCGTGTTTATATCAGCCGTACACAGGCCTTTCATGTGAACCAGATGCAGAAGCTCTGTGTTTGTGATGTCTGCACCCTGCCTAATGTATTATAGGTGAAGACTAACAAAAAGAGAAAACCATCAGCATTCAGGGTCTATTATTTTCCCATAATGGGTCTGGTACATTCCTCCTCCTACTCCTTCCTCAAACAGACAGCCGAGAGAAAGTGTGGATTAAAAAAGAAAACACAAGATGTTGTTGTGGTGGCCCAGGTTTGCTCAGCTGTGTGGCATTTTAGCCCCACCTAGGAGCCCAAACCCAACACAACCTCTTAATTTCTCTGTCTCTCTCTCTCTCTCTCTCTCTCTCTCTCTCTCTCTCTCTCTCTCTCTCTCTCTCTCTCTAGTACATTTACAGTTGATATTGCCCATGAACAAGACCTGAAAGTCAGGTTAGTCCAGTGTGGGGTGAACGCAACAGTTAAGGAAGGCCGTAAGCTGAGGAACTGAGGATTACGAAAGAGAGAGAGTGTGAGGTTCACTGACTGTGAGGAGGAAGAATAGTGAGGGAAGTGGACAGAGAGACGGACCAACAAAGAAACACGCAACAGAGAGGATGGTGAGAGAGAAGCCGAGGGAAAGAGAAGTGGCTGGGAAATGAAGGGGTGAATGGAGAAGGAGAATAGAGGGGTCAGAAGAGAGAAATGGAAGAGGAGAAATGGGGGGGCGAGAGGAAATGAGGGAGACAGGGTGTGGCCTACAGTGGCAAGAGGCTGCAGGTTGTGCTCTCAGGGCCAAAAGTTCATGGAGGAGGTAGAGCAGGTGAGCAGGTAAGCCAAGCCTGCATGTGCCTGAGTCTCACGTGGATCTCCCTTTGTCTCCACAGCTTCACAGTGGCCTCAGGTTTCTGCCCCCCCTTAAGCACACACTCCCTCACACAGCCAGCCTAATGCCCCCGGCCCCCTGCCTCAAACATACAAACACACACACACACACACGCACACACACACACACACACACACACACACACACACACACACACAGAGAGAGAGAGAGTGACCTTTCCACCCACTTTCATGAGCATATGAAAGACGGAAGAGCTACAAAGATTCATAAAGTATACATAATCTTTATAATAATGTATGGACCCTCTTTTTTTGAAGCAGTTCTTTGCTGTTTGTTCCTTTCGTGGGAACACCCTGTCCTGTGGCGTATATACTTGCAAGAAAAATGCAGATAATTACAATTCAGCAGAATTACAAGACTTGCTTTTAAGTTACAGGAGGCTGTTTTGAAATGTACATGTACGTATTTTTTACTATATATATATATAGGTTCACATGTCTGAGACCAGTAGTGACAATGCTTTTAAATTTGGGTGAAAAATGATAATGAATTGAAAACATCTTTGTTTTTTGACACACATTAAATGTAAAATCTCGTGAGCATCTTGAGCTTCAGTGGAAACAAGAACATCTGACTGTGACCGTCTGTATAAAGAGTAACATAACATGTTACAAAGTGACTTATTTAATTAGTGACCTAGAAATAGTGCAGAATCTTTTATTTTATATTTGTTATGTCATAATATTATTTTTTCTTCAGTTTGTCTAAAATATTCAGTTTATTCTATGTTTAAATTTGATTTTGAATACTGGAATCCTTCAGGGTCATCTAAGACTTTTGGATCCCATATACATATAAATGCTCAATCACCTACAATCCTATTGGCTCTTCAGGCTTTCCCCAGACATAAGTGGGGAAGACATTTTTTATGGTTAGAGGTAATAGTTTAAAAATCTGATACTGAAAAACCTAAATTACAATTACACCCCTGCATGTTTTCTTGAGAATTCAGGAGAGGCATTAAATAAATTGAAAATAAATAAATACATAAATAAATGAACTGTTTCTTAAGAAGGACTTTGAGAGGATTATTATTTGTTTTAATATAACCATACTTCTTTACATATACAACAGCACAGTATATCTTATATAGCAATAGCAATGTTTTGGAAGATGTAGCAGAACCTCAATACTGTTGTCAGTATATCATGAATACAGGGATCAAAATTCATCCAGTTTACCAAAACAGAAGAGAAACCCAACATGCTTATAAATGTCATTGAAAATGTATCTTCTTGTGTTTAGGTAGTGGTAAACAGCAATACAAATAAAGGCTTGACCACTGGAACTTGGAACTGGAACTCAGGCTTATTAAAAGCTCATTTGTAAGTAGTGTCAAAGTAGTGCCCTCTTCTAGCATCAACGCCAAATACAATCTCACTAACAACGTTCCAAATATTTCTAGAACATTTCACTCTCCAGTTGTGGCATTGATGAATCTGGCCGTAACCTCAACCAACTTGGCTACAATATCCTCTTTAAGAAATCAGTTTGCCATTTCAAGGGCTCATTCAAAATCATTAGAATGAAAGCTCGCCTGTGCTTTTCCTGTTACGAAGAGAGAGCGACCTCAGAGCACATCCTCACACACGCTGCCTTCACCCTGCAAGCGAATGCTAACAACAGCTCAATCTATGTGCCATAAAGAAAACAATGCAAGGAAATCGTTCCTCAGATAGGAGTCCAGTTAGGCCAATCAGCAGGGGAATCATCTGGAGAGCAGGGGGCTTCAGACACACTGATTGTGAGGTGATTTACCTGTAGAGTTAATGACTCCACGGGTCAGGCCTGCCGGGAGAACACTAGGCTGATGAGAAATATTCATGCTTACCTATGGCCCAGCGCATACACACCTTTGGGTGGTGGCATCTTCATCTCTGTCGTACATCGTCTTGGGCACCTGAATTGTTGCCCCGAGGGTCTTACACCAGCAAATTTAAACCTCCCCTTTCATTTCACATCACAAAAGATGGGGAAAGTCACCCAGTGAGCCACTTCCTACCACACCAGGACAAATAGAGGGCAAGGAGACCAATAGATAGCCATACAGATGGAATAGGTGAATCTTTTTCATTTATTTTTTTCAAATGTAAAGTGTATGCACTTGCTGGTGTATGTGTGCGCAAGGAGAGGTGGGGGTTGCAAGTGTGTGTTTTGGGGGTAATAGCATCAAGTGGACTCTGTATGGATCCTCTCTTTGATGTGCTGAGGTTACCTTGCATCTGAGAGGGCAGAGGAAGGGCAGAATGAGGAAGAGGGTTCATCAAAGACCAGCCCCAGGCTTTGTGAACTTCCAGCCCACAGGGCAGAATCAGAGCTCCCCATGACTACAGGCCATTCGGATGTTAACTTGAACATCATCATTGAGAAAGGCACGAACCAACTGGTATAGTGACTTAAGCATGCTTGGGGTCCTAGAATCCGCAAGCCAAACAATATCAAGTCAAATCAGCTGTTTGCTGATTCTCAATGAAACCATATTTGAAACCAGCAGAGTAAAACTGCCTTTGTTACAGGTCCTGCTGGAAATTTAGCATACAACTATTTTGAACTTTAAGACAGAAACCATAGGTGACACACAACACTGCATGACAAAATAAAAAAATTGTATACTAGAGTAATGCCAACATTTATGATTGCAAGCATGAAAAATAGTCATAATTATAAGATATAAAATCACGATCATGGGAAATTAAGCTGCCGTGAAATATTAAGTTTGAAGTTGGTACATTTTTTTTTTTTTTGGAAAGAAGTCTTTTGCTCAGTCTTCAGTGTCACGTGATCCTTCAGAAACCATTCTAATGTGCTGATTTGCTGCTCAAGAAACATTTATTATTATCAGTGTTCAAAACCTTTTGTGGAAACTAAGCTAAAAAAAAAATCAGGATTCTTTGATAAATATATAAGCATTTGTTTGGAAGAGAAATCTTTTGTAATATTATAAATTTTTATTGTCAAGTTTGATCAATTTAATGTATCCTTGCTGAGTAAAAGTATTAATTCATTAATTTTTCTTTCATTAAAAAAAGTCTTACTGACCCCAAACTTTTGAACAGTATTATATATTTGCAATTGCAAGAAAAACAATCACAATAACAAGAAACAGTCAATATATAAATATAAAAAAGTAGTAATTGTGATATACAAAAGTCATATTGTGAGTTATAAAGTTGTAATAATTTTTAAACAAAACTATACACAAAACCAACACTGCTTCAAATGTCAGTCATTCAAAAACTTTTGATGCATTTCAGACTTCTTGCATTACCACATTTTACTGTTCAAAACAGTGCAAAATTCATCTCAAACTTGACTCCTTAAGTTTACCGCTCTGCCCGTATAGTTGGCACCCATTTCTCCAGAGGGGTTGGGATGGGAAAGAGGGGTGTTTTTCGGAGGTGGGGACAGGGGTTATGGATGGGGTTTGGGGGGCTGAGTGGGTCTATTTAGCCCTCAGCGGCAGAATGCCCCCCCCCCATCCCTTCCCTCCCCCGGGCTTTGTATTCCCTGAGCCCCACTCCTCCCTCTTTTGTCACCCGGCCATTCCGCTTTGCTTAGCATACACAATGGGAGCTCAGTGCTTGGGCTCCTGACGCTGCATTCTGCCTGCGCGCTGGGGAGCGAACACGGCTGAGCTGGGGGGAACTGGGGGGAGGGGGGTGATACTGGGGGCCAGGAACACTGTTTGACTAAATGCCACCCTGCCATACCCCACCACCCTCACCATGCTCCTCATACTTACCAAACACATAGACACACATGCACAGATGGAGCGTACAAAACAAGTGCCATCCAACCAGACTATGGCACTCTGCAGAAAAACAACCCTAAACAAACAAGTGTTCCCATCATGCCGGCTGTAACTCTCCGTGCAGCGATGGCTCAAATGAAGCGTGACTGAGCCTGGCTACATATGTGTTCTCTTTATCTCTCCAGCGGGCTGCCGGGCACCGGGCCCACGCGGAATTTTAAGTCCTGGCCCTCAGAGACTTTGTCTGAAAATTAATCCACAATGCAGGGGTGCGAGTGTGTTCATTTGAAACAATTAAACTATTTCACGCCCCTTGATAAATCAATTCAAGGAGACATGTGTTTGTGTTATGTAAAATTAACAGTGAGTTAAGAAGCATCTTTCGAATTAAGCATTGGCATTACCAACAACAACAACAACAACAACAAAACACATCTCACTCAAATGAGGGTCTACCCCAAAATAATTTACTATTTTTTTTCCAATAAAATAAAAGTCAATAAGGTCAAACAGACATTATATGGACAAAGAAATATCACAGAGACATTTTGCTAAATATCTTTTTTTGAGTTCCACAGAAGAAAGTAAGCCATACAGATTTGGAACAAAAATTTTTTTTTTTTTTTTTTTTTGAATGAACTATCCTTTTAAGATAAAATGCCATATGACCTGTTTTGACCAATACTTTAAGAGATGCCAGAATCTTTGGCACATGATGGAGTGACTACAGGTGCATCCTCACCAGTCCCGTCCCAAACATCTGCGTCTGGTGCCTGTAACCCACCAGCCTACTAAACACACAAACACACTGTCACACATGCTCACACGGACATACACATGACCCCAGAGATGGATCTGTCTCAGTGGGCACAGCGTCACCAACTAGGCAGCATGACGAGAGAGGGGTGGTCTGTTGTTTCTGTGTGCAAGTACGTATCTGAGTGAGCAACAGAAGGTAAATGTGTGTGTGTGTGTGGGGGGGGAGTTAGGTGATGTGTGTGTGTGTGTGTGTGTGTGTGTGTGTGTGTGTGTGTGGTGTGTGTGGTGGGTGTGGTGTGGTGTGGGGGGGGGGATTGGAGGTGGGTTCAGTTTGAGTTTCAAAGCCCTGCTTGTTCGCCTATATTTCACACCCACAGTGACATCATCTTAAAGACCAGACAGGCCTGGTTGCTCTGCCCTCTTTTTTCACATTCAGAGGGAGAAGACAGAAGCTGGGGAGACTGTAGGAGGGGGGATTGAAATATATGTAAATAGCCCCCAAAGGGGATCCGAATTTTATGAGTTCAGAAATTCAGTTCAACCAACCTGAATAATCAAATGTGGGAACAAAAAAGTACCCCCACCCAACTTACTAGCACTAACATTTAATACTCCCCAAACCCCACACATAAACTCTCTCACAGCCGCATTTCTCCAGCTATCAACAGCTCGCGGTCATATAGTGTAATAGTACATGAGAGCAGGCTCCACATGAATGAGACGGGAGGAAGATGAGGAAGGGTTTTTTGAGGAAGGTGGAAGCTGACTTCATACCTGATCAGGCAGCACAGCCGGCTCCTGATTACAACGCCATTTTCCCTGCGGGCACTCTGCCTCATCCAGCACCTCTGAATATGGAGCAGAAGGGCAGCCAATCACAAAGCGACTCTCTCTCTCACCTAATGACAGAATTAAGGCTTGTTTGGATCGATTTTCTCAGACTTTACAGGCTTTCTGGAGAAAACCACACAATGAGAAAACGTTGTATTATTGCGTGGGAGGTCTAGCATGTAACAGAGCTAAAAAAAAAGATCTATGTGACAGATCACAGGATTACACTGAGCTAGTGCTTTGGGAACATTTTGAAGAGAAGTGTTTGCAGTCTGACCTTAAAACTTTTTTTTTTCAGGACACATTATTAATATAACAGCATTATTAAATTTAGACAGAGCAGCACAAACAGGTTTCAGTTTTGAAAATAATAAATGTTTCTTGAGCAGCAAATCAACATAGAATGATTTCTGAAGGATCATGTGACTATTCAATCAGAAAAGATTTCACAGTATTACTGTTTCTGATATTTTAATCAAATATATGAAGCCTTGGTAAGCCTATGAGACTTTTGAGACTTACTGAGCCCAAGATTTTGAATGGTAGTGTATGTTTAAATATAATTTATAATGTATACATTATAAACACATTCACATTTACAATAATCACAACAACCAAAAAAAAAAAGAAATATATCTAACCATTTTCACCACTAACACTTTACAAAAAAAATTTTTTCCACTTAACATTAGTTAGCATGAACTAACCACTGACAATTTAAGATACTTCGGAAGCATTTATTAATCTTAATTCAAGTTAATTTAAACATTTAGTGATACATTATTAAGACCTTATTGTAAAGTGTTACTGTCTTTCATTTTTCAGATCTTGTATATGTATGGTTTGCAATTTAGATTTTGCAAATTCTGTTCTTTATATTTGAGCTTTATTAATAAAAACTTGACTATTACAAAATAATACTTAAAAACCAAAATGTCTAGTCATCATTGCATTTAGAGAGAAGTGTATTTATGATCTAAATAATATTTGTATGGTTGTTTTCAGCTTAGAGTCAATGAAAATCAGGTTCTCCTCCCCTGAGTGTTCAGTGATTCCTCTGCCTTACAATGCAGTCCTTTCCATTAAAAGACTCTACACAAAGGGTTATGACATCGGGAAGCCTTTGAGGGTCTAGAGCACAAATCCCTTGAGCTCTGTCAAACTGCATTAAATCCTCAATATGCTGCTTGTGGAGTACTAAAGGATTTTTAAGAAAGTCCTTCTAGTTATTATTAATAACAATTTTACATGAGCAGTGACAAACCTGTACCTGTTGTGCAACTGGTGGGTCGGGACACAAAAAAGGGTCATAGTTCTGTTCTGAAAAAAACAAATGCAAATAACGTAAGTGCAAATAATAATCATAGATAGCAAAATAAATAGTTTTTTAAACTTTTAAAATGTTTAGAAAACACTTGCCATATTTTGATGTTCATACCAAAAAAAAAAAAAAAAAAAAAGAACAAAGGTATATCTTTGGTCGGAGAAAGAGAAGAACACATTCACCCCCCGGAACAGATGAACAAAATAATCAGGCAACTAAAACCCCGCGGACTGAGAGAACAACACATCCAGGCACCGACACAGCTGTGCTCATTGAAGGTTGTGCTAAAATTCACCCATGCACACACACACACAACTTTAAGCAAAGTCTCTCTCTCTCTTTAATTCCCTTCCTCTCACACACATCATCATGCATTGAAAACTTCACTGCGTCAGGGTAAAAGAAGGGGATGGCTATTGGGCCTCACACAAATCCCAGAGCCACCTTAAATCCGCAACTTTGACCCACCTGTCAGTCACTGAGGTGGCTGCTACTGAGCTTCTGCGGGCACCGCGCAGCTCTCAACACACAGGCCTCTTTTACATCTCAACGGACTTAAGCTAAATACTAACGACTACTCCCAATCAAGAGACATCTAAACACCCATCACCATCAGCCCTTCGCATTTTAGAGTATATTTAGGACAGTAGAAGATTATAGAAAACCTAGAGAAACTTGCTATTCATGTAGTACTGGATTCCATTACCCCACACTTCAAGAACATTTAATTGTTTTACTATTTAAATTATTTTAATCTTGTTTTCACAATTAGTGTTTTCATTTTGAAAGGAAAATACAAATAGTTCAAATAAAAAAATAATGATAATAATACTAGCACATAAATTTCAGTAAATTTTAATTATATTATTCTGATTCATTTTGAAAGCAATTTAAAATAAATTATAATAATAAAAATTGTAATTAACTAACCAAAGCATTTCTGATTTCATGACTATAAACATTTTTACTCAGTTTCTGAATAATTATTTTTATTTTTATTTTTTGAAGAAAACAAATTTAATAAAAAAGAATAACACTAGTGTAAACCTCTGGAAAATGTAATTATTTTAATAATAATCTGAAAGAAAAAAACATTGTTATTATTAGATAATAATATTGCTTTATTATACAGTTTGTTAACATTAATTATAATGGTTAAAAAAAAATAATACAACCACATACTTCTGTTTCTTGACTATGAACATTTTTTTTTCTGTTTCCAATTCATTCAATTTTTTTTATATTTTAATTTTAAAGGAAAAAAACTTACAGTTTGAATTATTAAAAAATAATATACCTTCTGACTGCTTGACTATGAACTTTCTGTTCTGTTTCTGATTCATTCACTATGCAGAGGTACTTTTGGGTAAACATGTTTCTGTGTGTAGTGAATTCATTCTGGTTATTTCAATACTAGGTTAAAGCTATAACTGCTGTATCATTAGCTTCTATAGGTATCCACAGTGTACGCCAGAGGGCAAACCACCATATGTCAGAAGTGTACTAAATAATGACAACTTAACATCAAATTTTATTCAGTGTTCACATGCAGTCAAGACAGTCTCCAGAATAATTAGTACATGACACACAAGCCTACACATATACACCAGCTCTATGTAATTTGGCAGCGAACACACCTGTCGAGACATGAATAACAAGATGCTCAGGTAAGACTGCCCCATAACACACCACACCACAGAAGGACCTTGAACCTTTGTCACTCTTGACACGTCCTCAGCGATTTTAACGGCACAAACAGGTGCCTAAGTCAGGTGAAAAGAGAAACGCGCCAAAATGAGGGAAACTACTCGCATTTACAAGACAGCTTAAGAAAAATGCTTTTTTTATGACTCATTCAGTCACTAAATCACTCCTTTTCCTTTTTTCTCTGCCATCGCCCTGGCTATTAAAATCACCATCTTGACCTGCTGACCCCAAGGCCCGGGCTGTAAAAAAGCCCCCCGCGGGTCACAGGCCTGATTGGAGCATTTGAATATGAAATGCGCTCGGTTGGGCATGGAAACAGCTCGATGCTGCCGAGCCACGCTGACCCCCCAGGAGAGAGGCCCACCGATCAGCGGTTCTGGGGACAGGGGGTTCTCACTCCCTCTCTCCTTCGCTCTCCCTCTTTTTCAAACTCTCTAAGTATGGATTTACATGGTCCATGAGGAAGGAGAAAAGGAGAGAGGGATGAAGGGAGGGAGAAAGAGAAGGAGAGCATTTGAATAAGAGAAGAGGCAATTCCTGTTAGCATGACAAAAGGGGCTGCCATCATTCCTGATTGGTGTCACAGTGCGGCTCTATAGCCGGCCAGGCCCCCTGCGTGGCTTGATGTGTGGAGCTCAGACATGTTTGGATTGTTTATGCATCTGAGGTGTGATATTTGCCGGGGGTTTGGAGAGAGGGATGCGAATTAACTTCTTTGGGTTCGACTCGTGGAACAAAGTGCGCATTTCAGAGCTTTACGTCTCATTTGACCTACAGAGAGCATTTACAAGGCACTGGTGAAAAGGATATCACCTTAACCCACAGTTAAAAGCCAAGATTGGTTTCCCACGAAACAGGGTGTTTTAATGAGCTTTAAAAAACTTTGACAAGTGAGGCCTGTAGGCGCAGTCAACATCGGCGTTCACAACACTCAATGAGATGAAAGGTGCCCAAAAAAGAGGGGGGGGAAAAATGGGATTCTGGGCTTTAAATGCTGGGTTTGTTTATTTTATGTTATCTTTGGCTATCTGCTCATTAATTGGGTTCCTTCTCACCCTCACAAGCAGCTAGTCACACCAACTACTGATCTTTCTACAAGCTCACTCACATGCTAATAGAACTCTGGAGTGCTGTTGTGAGTGACAGGGTGGAGTGGATAAAAATAATAAGGGCTGTAGATGTATGCAAGTGTCTTTAAGCATTTCAAAATATCATATTTTGCAGTTGTTATTGAGGACTGGGGAGAACCAAAGAGGACAATACTTAAAAGCAGGATACAATGCTGGGTGACTGACTATGACATGAAATATCAAAACAAATACAACCAAGCATCTGTCTTTTGTTCAGTTCTATTGTATTACGGTCTAAATGGAATATGCTTATGCTCTTATGCTATTGTGCTTCACGTCTAGAGTAAATTGAAGGGGGAAGTTCATTCAAAAATAAAAATTCTGTCATCATTTATCCTCGTGTCATTCCAAACCTTGATGACTTTCTTTCGTCTGAAGAACACAAAAAAAAAGATATTTAGAAAAAAGTGTTTTTCCATGTAATGAAAGTCGCTGGAGTCCTACATTGTTTTGGTCCTTACATTGTTCTTCATTGCTGTCACTGTAGAGACAAAAACAGCTAAAAAAAAAGTTCAAAAATGAGGTTTGGGAAATGACCCCTTTAACCCTTCAGTGAAAAGAAATGACAAAACATTGAGGCTCATTATCATTCTTTTATTGACTGAAATATCTCACCCACTGGAACTGAAGTGAAAGGAATTGGAGTGGGACACAGATACTGAAATTGAAGCATATAAAAGGGAAACAAATGTTACGTTTTTAGACCCCTCCTGGACATGCCCTAATATGAGACTTTGGCACACAAATACACATCTTTCAGAGAACTGACTGACTGACAATGGCAACTAATCAATAAACAATTGAGGGCACTTCTGCGTAGAGGCTTATTTCTATGCACATGGAGCACTATAAAATGTTCTCCTGAGTGAAGACATTCACCGATAACACAGAGGATTAAAAAAGAGAGGGATTGGTGAGAATGTCTGGTGAGTTGGACTAATGTATGTACTTTCCAAGCATCCTCAAAACCTCTGACATTACAGATATGAAAAGGAGTCATCACGCAGGCATAAGACTATTGTTCATCTGTCAATCTCTGTTTCTTCTCGATGACCTAACCTACACTAATCAATATCTGTGGCCTAGATGAGAGACCTAATCTCCCCAGTTTCACATCCCTGCCCCCAACCCCTTAACCTCTGTACTGCATGTATTGTCTCTACTTTCCCAACTGCTTTCACTGTCATTGCATATATAGGTTGTGCATCAAAAACTATTTACCAAAATATGTGGACTCTATAAAGATCTGGTTCAAAAGTTTCCATAAAGAGAATTTCCAAATGAGATGTTAGTGTTATTTTAAATAGACAGCAAATTAATTCTTGAAGTTTTCTGCTTCTCAGGTGGGTTTTTTTCCTGTGGGAAATACCCTAATAATCTCACATGTCTCCTTTAGAGTTTCAGAAGAAATCATGTCATCGGTAGTCAGCTAAAACTGCAAGAGTCATATATATTTCAGCAAATTCCTTTATGACCAAAATTATCTGAACTATGCTAATGTTAGTTTACTATACTCTATACTCTTATTGTACAACAACAACTTTCTTCTTGTGTGTCCATATTTATTTCTCTAAATGAATTTGAGACAGTTGAGAAGTTGAAAGAAAACCAACCCTCTTTCATGGCAATTCAAAACTGCGTTTTGAAATTGTGAATTGTGAATTGTGGCTTATTCATATGAATTCATACAATCTGCTTACAGGTTGGGACATTCATCATTACTTTTTTCTTAAAAATAGCACATTTCAAAGCGAATCACATTGTACAAATTCATATGAAATTGCCAGCTCATAAAATATAGTTTTCTGATGAGATCAGGCCTAAATATAAAAAAATCTCTGAAAGACAACCTTTGACATTTTTCTCTTGGTTGATATGTCCCTAAAACAGTGCCATCTGCCCTGTCACTCATACTACACCCAATTCTATCTTGGAGAGGCTGGGTTAAAGACAGGCACCCTAAAACCTGTTTCCATCCTGCGTCAGTGAAACTCACTGACACTGCTCCACCCAAGAGAGCAGTGCAGACGTTAAGGGCAGGGTAGTTCCACATTCAGGGAAATTTCCACACTCTCAGTTAAGGCTCCACGGCTCTACGAGGGGTTTCACTGAAATATCATCATGACTAATTCCCCTTCAGGCCACCACTTCTCAGTGTGATGGACAACAGAAGCTCCAGGAAATCATTCAATAAATAAACTCTATCCCAAATACTACAAATGTGCCGGGTTTAACATAAACGAAGGGTGGCCTTGACTTGTTGCACCAGAGAAAGGTTAAAGTTTTATTGTAACTGCTGATTAGCTGTGGGAACTGTGCTGACAGCAATTTATGGAACATAGAAATGGAATTACTGGATATTGGCTCAAACAACCTAAAACTCTACAGGATATTACATATTTTACATACATATACATGAAGGTAGAGGGTCTAAAGATTGGCATGGTGAAATATTACTTAAAAGTTTTTTTAAACAGATCAAATTACAACACATCACCCACCTACTAAAAGTTTAAACTGCTCTTTCTCGATATAGCCACAGTCTTTCCATAAGAGTCAGACCCTTTTTGTTAGGACTCTATTATTAGAATTATTTACTCTGTGCTGACTTCAATGCAAGTCACTTGCACCTGGACTGCAGGGCCAAGCCTGAATTGGAGCGGCAACCGCCCTTTAAACCTCCCACTCTACATTCTTTGTGGTTGTGTAATGCCATGGAGATCCAACCATGGCTATAATTACCAACAAACATCAGAACCATTGGAGAAGAGAAACAAGTTGGCACATTCATCTAGACATGATTTGTAATTATCTTTAAATGTCAAATAACACTGACACTGCTCATATCTAAAATTTATGGCTGTTTTGGAGTTTCTTCACTAAAAAATGAGGTTCTTTATTGGCATTGATGGTTTCATAAATAATCTAAATAAACTATACAAACTATAAAATGTATAAAACATTTAAAAAATTTAAAAAATATCATTAAGAACATTAAAAAAAATAAAAAAAAATAATTTCCATGAAAGGTTCTTTGGGACCCCCCCCCCCCCCCAATTCTTTGGGGAACCCAAAATGGCATTGCTGCAAAAAAAAACCAAACAAACACACAACAATTTGTAACCTATTTTTAAGGAGTGCTGGGTGCAAATACTGGAGTAAAATGATATTGAGACTGTGTAAACTAAAGAGAAAAAGTGAAACTAAAGTGAACAAGGCATCGACACATATTTAAATACATGAACATAAAACACAGAGAGGAACCAAAATCGTGACACGTGCTGCAAGAAGAGGAAGAGGTTAGGTTTACGTGTACAAGAAAACCAAACATACAATAGTAGCATGAGACAATGGACATAGGCAGGAGAGGTGAGTCTGTCTCTTAGATAAAGTGCAGGAGAATGGACAGCTCTTTAAGGTAGGAAGAGACCGTGAGGGTCAGCTCAAAGTCCTGACCCCGTAAGGATTGGATGCCATTTTCCACACGGGGGAGCTGATCTAATAGGGGCTCGTCAACAACATCTGCCCCAGTTCAGGGAGATTAACTAAACGCCCCACAACTCAAACTCACAGCCCATATGAGTCTCACTCCAGTGGACAGGCCCAACAGCAATGCCCTGAGCCAGCCTGCTAATCAATACTAGGATATTCTGTTTTAGTACACAGTGCCACAGCAAGTCCAGTCTGGCATACCACAGAGCCTGTGTGTCAGATTATTTTTCAAACACACCCCCTTTTTTTAATTGATGTACTGCAATTTGTGTTATGTTCATGAACAGGGAATACAGAAGAAAAAAAAAAAACACACCCTAGAGATTTGGAATGATGAGTTCACAATGAGAGGTTGCCGGCAGGTTCAGTGAATGAAATTAATACAGGACTAGTGCTACGTTTTTAATCTTAGATTTGCACATGTATTCAAATATGTCAGGAATAATCATCCATAATAAAAAGTCAGAAAAAAAATAAATAATAATTACCCATAGACAGAAAGAAAGTGAAAAATATTTCTGTCTCTAATGCTAACTCTGAATACAGCATGCATGATTGAAGTAGCGTGCAATTATGTTGGTTTGGAAAAAGGGTTAAACAAACAGCTCCAGTGAGGTCATAAGCAGATGGAAGTGGGATATGCCTGCACTTGCTGAGTGGGCACAGTGCAACACATGACTGAGCGAGCAAGTGAGAGAGAGTGAGAGAGAGAGAGAGAGAGAGAGAGAGAGAGAGAGAGAGAGAGAGGCCCACTCTGTGCCTGGGACCTAATGTATTGTGCTATCAGTACAGCTTCACTCATATAAGTTTAAATAAATTTCTTCCTTTTAACTGGCAATTAAATGTATTAATATTGTCAATGTGGATGTCAAAAAAAAAAAAAAAATCTGGTACCCAGCATGCCATTCATAGCAGACATATGCAACAAATTGACCACTGCATCTGCAATAGCTGCTATAAATATTTTTTTTTGTTTGTTTGTTTTTAGCATTAGGAAGCATGATAACCTGATAGGTTGTCTCAAACACACTACTACTTTCAGGGAGGTCTGTTTAATCTGTTGGCATCCATAGAGTTGCACAGGGCTAATCCAAGCACACCAACGAGGCATGGATCAAACCTGTCAGTGAATGTGGGAAAGACAGCAGCCACCACATGCACTCAACGGCTCAGTGGAATAAATGCCCTGGGATGCCGTGAAAATCATCCCATGCTGTAAAGTTGTCAAGTGCACCAATGTTGTGAAATTCTGTTGCACAATAAGTGTGACAATATTGTTTCATATTGCTGCATGCCAAAATTACTAGTGACAGCAGAATTTGAGTTCTTAAAGTATTCCCTAAATAAAAATATCTTACTTGAGAATTTAAGTAAAAAATAAAAAATGGCTGACATTTTAAATGAGTAGGGTTTAAAATAACTGTAAAAATACATATAGTATTTATAATGCAATACGTCCTGACAGTTTTTACTGTCAAGCTGTTTTAAGTTATTTAAAATTCAAATAAGTGGGTTGATTTGGTCTCCGAAAATGTGAGGTGTTTTGCAGAACGGATAATTGTTGAACGTGGATGAACAAGTGATATTTCAAAAACAAGTTAAATCAAGCTTCTGTACTGAAAGAAAATTGCTCAATTCAAAATCTTATGTCGGAAAATCCTCAGAGGTTCTAAAAAAGTAAAGGTTCCAATTAGAGTTTTTGTCTGTTGTCACAGGAGACCTTGAGGTAGCTATGATTGAAAGCTTTTTAGTAGCCTAGTTATTTAAAAAAGTATGATTTCATTTACAAAACTATTATTTTAGGAACGTTTAGAATGTTAACCTAGAAAATAAATACATATATACAATATATATATATCTATATATATATATAATTAATTAAGATTAACATTCTAAATGTTTCTAAAACATAAAAAATACAAAAAAGCCAAAATGCATCTTTATTAGAAGAGTGCATCTTTGCATTTTTATTTGAAGAGTTTTTGTTGATGTTGTTGTTTGTTTGTTTGTTTGTTTGTTTGTTTGTTTGTTTGAACCAATGATGTTGTAAAGAGTCATTAAAGAATCTTTATTTTTACAAGTGTATGTTACACAATACATATAAGCTATTATACATAATATATATTGAGAACTCGGTAGTGGAAATGACACCCTAAATTCGGGAGGCAGTCTGTAACGGCCTTGTATATGCCTCCTTTGCTTGACTAACTACAACAAGAAAGATATGGTAAAAATGGTCCCTTGACACACAGACCAAAATACAATATTCTGTGATATTCAAATCACTAAATAATGTACAGCATATATTTAACATCCATCTGACCAGGCTACAATTTAGTAGTTCAAAGTGAAAGAGCAATGAAATAATCCATGCATTAATCGCTTATTATGAACGTAATTATCAGAATTGATAATCGTCTTGTTTTGACAAATCCAAGGGATTAAAGATATTTACAATTAACCATAATTATACAAAATAATTTTGAGGAACTGTATGTAGGCTACTTAGACGACTCAACAAGTGAAAACGCAGGAGGAAATTACACCGTTTGAAAAATATATGCATGACAGATCGTGTGAAGTAAAAAATATTTTGTTACATTGAAGCATTTACGATTTATTGTTTTGTTGTTGTTGTTTTGTGTGTGTTGCATATTCTTGCAAAGGAGAACTGTCTCATCAATAGAGTGTAGCCTACATATCTTAAGAAAACAACGAATCTTGCAAAAAGTTTATGGCTGGTATAGCCTAGGCTATTATCATGACTAAAGTTATAGACAGCACTTGATACTTTCGGGAGAAAGGCATCCGGCATTTGAGCGAGATGAATGAATTAGCTTCAGAATGATATTTTATTCATTTACAGACCGATTGCATTTACTGGCATTTGAAAGGCACAAATATATTTTCTGTTTGATGAGAAAGTTTAATAACAATCCACGAGTGTTGACATCTGCTTGGTAGCGAGCGTGTCTGAATTCGCTTATTTAGCCTACTCTTCATTTAACCGATCGCCTCAAATTACCACATTCTGCTTAAAGCGAATTCGACTAAACCTGTCACTATAGTTTTTGGCTAGACGTGCGATTTAAATAACCAAACTAGTAATTGGAGAAAAAAAAAACATTTCTAGCCATGAAACTTTTTTGTAAAACAAATTTATTCATTTAGGAATAGGATGGTCTTGAGTAGAAACGTCAGTTTAAATAAAACTCTCCGTCCCACATAATGGGTTAACCTGATACTGCAATAACATCACAGAAAGAAACATTCACAAAACAAAAGTAGAACATTTCAACAAGACGTACAATGGTTCACAAGCTTAAAAAAAACAACTCACTATAAATAAAACAAACTTTGCGCTTGCGACCAGCACAGTCTTTAATTATAATAAAACCTAGTTCATAAATGAACAACAAAAAACTACACAGATTTGGACAAAACTGGCAATCTAAAAATAAGTGTAAACATTTATGAGTGAACATAGTTTCGCTCCATTTTTCTTTCTTTTTTGTTTTTGAAACAGGCTACAGCCTCTTCACGAAACCACGTGCCTTTTTCATAGAAACAAACTCTGACGGCAAATAAGTCAGAAGTCCAATATTCTTCTACAGACGTTGATTGCTTTACAGCTTATGATAAAAAGCTCCTCTGCATTACAGTTTATTCAGAAGAGTCCCGATATGTCGTCATAAAATGCTCTAAAACGGACAACTCATTGAGATTAAAAATAGAAATTGAACTTCGATTCTTTTTTTGCGAATCAAAATGTTCAAGTATCCGATGTAGCCTACTTAGTCTTTTTAGGAGTCTTTTAAATGTGGGTAAGGGGTAGCGTTCCGTTCACGCCAGTCCCTGCGCTTTGATAGTGCGGGTGAACGCTGTGTAACCGACTGCTCTGTAGGCTGGAGTGGTCGGCGCTGTCTCCTCCGGGGGGCAGGTACATGCTTATCATATCCCTCAGGTCTCCCAAACAAGCACGCTGAGAGTGAGAGGTTATGGCCGGAGGAGGAGAGCTGGGTTCCGTCTTGCACACTGAAGCAATGGAGCCCAAACCCATTGCACTGGAAGTTTGCTGCGTGTATGCTGGTGACATGCTGTACGTGGACGCGGCGTTCATGTAGGTCTGGGCCGTGGACATCATCGGGTACTGAAGTCCCGCCATGTCGTACCGGTGCATCTGCTGGATCTGGGGGCTGTTCATGCTGGGATGCTGAGGGTAGGCCAGCTGGTCCTGCATGAGAGAGTACGCGCTGTTCGTCCAGCCGTTCATGTGCGTGTACTCCATCCGCTGGCCCACTGACACGGCGTTGTTGACAGCGGTGGCACCGTGTGCCAAAAGTCCTCCGGGCAAGGAATACTTGTCTTTCTTCAGCAGGGTCTTGGTCTTCCTGCGGGGACGGTATTTGTAATCCGGGTGCTCCTTCATGTGCATGGCTCGTAACCGCTTGGCCTCATCAATGAAGGGTCTCTTTTCGGTGTCAGTCAGAATTTTCCAGTCAGCACCGAGGCGCTTGCTGATCTCAGAGTTGTGCATTTTGGGATTCTCTTGTGCCATCTTCCGCCGCTGGCCGCGGGACCACACCATGAAAGCATTCATAGGCCGCTTCACCCGGTCCTGGTCGTTGGAACTGTTGTTTTTGCCGCCCGCCGCGGAGCCCGTGTTGGACTGCGGAAGGGGGCTTTTAATCTCGGTTTCCATCATGTTATACATTCAAACGACTTGAAAGTGGTGCCGAGCACTCGAAAGAAAACGCTTAAGTTTAAATAGCCTCACAAAATAAAGAAGCCTGTTGTCAGTCAAAAGTTCAAGAGAACTAAAACTCTGGTCAAGTGAAAAGCAGCGAACCCTTTCAACTGTCTCCACGCTAGTCCCGTGTGTCTTGCTCTGCTCTGCTCTGCTCTGCCACGGAACTCTGCAAAGTTGTGCGATAAACTCAGCTGTTAATAGAGGCTCGGCCATGTGATTTGGATTGACAGCATAACAATGAGCTCAGCGCCGACCAATCAGAGAGCGCCTCACACTCCGCCATCCAAGCAGCGCGCTGCCAGTGCACTGTGTTTCGGGATGCACTTTAAGTGGGATAAAATACTACATCAGCATCATCTCACCACTTATCAAAAAAAATAACCACTCAAAAAATATTTTAAAAAAGCGGTCATTATCCACTGAGAATGTTAGCCTTACCCTGATTTTGCGGTAAAGAATGAGTTAAATACATATTAGCCTATTTCAAATGTGAAAATGCAAAAACTGCACAATGTAATACAACTAAAGGAAAAAAGCATGTTTAATCTATTGCCTAAAATAAAGACAAGAATCAGGATAGATCCTACATATTGGATTCAAACATAAATATTTAAACTATAAACTTTGCAGCAATGGCACACAACAAGAATCATTAATTAAACAAATAATAAATAAATAATTAAATTAATATAAAAAATAGGCTACATGGGACAATCTTGTATCCACTAATGCAAAAGCTTGGTTTTACTTTTGGTTGGCTACATCAAACTGAACCTTTTTGCCTTGGCTTATTTCGCCATTAATATAGGATTTTAATTAGTATTATTCTTAAAGAAGATAATCTGCTACAAAATTAGACGGTGGAAATATTAGCTTTTAATTCTTTAATTAAAAGTAGGCTACCCTACGATTTTAACATCAAAATTTACATTCTTTGTCTCCTAATATTTTCTAAATTTTACTTGACAGCTCAATAACCTATTATTACACTATAACATTAAAACTACGTAAAAAACAAACATTCAACAAAAAAATAGATTTGTTTTAAAAATACACTTCGCGTTTTTGTCAAGTATCCACAACGACAACTTATAGTGTGAAATAAAAAAATAATACAGTAACGCCCCCCTGTGGACCAATTTTATATTGTTCTGACGCAAAAAAAAAAAAAAACTCTGAGGTGACAATAGCTACAAACAACTCCTCTAAAAACGAATTTTTACAACTGCCACGCCAATATGGAGTATAGCCTAATTATTGAATTTTTACACCACCAATCACTGTCAATTGCAATCATTCCGCGTCTTATTATGTGATTTATTGATGACTCGGGACGTGTTCGGTTTTGAGAGCTTTTCTGTCTCCTGGGGAGAACTTACACCTTTCAGTGGGTCAGTATTACCACGTCGTATCGAGAACATCGTCATTTAACACATTCAACGCCACTAAGACCGATTACAGCACTGAATATTCACGATGGGCTTTTAACACCACACACTAACGACTCTGCCATTTAGAGAAGTTTCACCGTGTGTGACCGATTTGTAGGACATTTAGGACCCCAACACGTCTCCGCTATTTAGGCTACTTTCCAAACCTACTCTTAACAAGTGCCAGTGTTGTCACTCGAGGATGTCATTCAGGCCAGAGGTTTCCAATTGTAAAGCGGCATAAATTATTCATCATAGAATTTCATTATAGGGCAATTTGAAAGAATGATCTGGTCAGGCTACCGAATAAAATAGAGGGGAACAAAAATAAATAAATCATTGCCCAATTATTGAAACATAGGTTACTCTTTATTTTGGCAGTAATTTCTCCAACACGTTAATTTGTTATGTCAAATATAGTAGGCTATAGGCTACAAGCCTATTTGTGGGCTAGAAACAACCTAATTTTCAGTGACAAAAGAAAGACATTGATATTTTTCATGGAGAATAAGTAACCGACACTATCCTCAAAAACAACAGGAAAAGTGGATATTTTCCCGTCGTTTTCAGGGAGGCAAAAATAAAATAAAATAAAAAAAACTACATCTGTCATTTGGCACATCAGTTAGTCACTTTACATTAACATAGCATAGAAAAGCGTGCACCAGCCGTTATTATAAAAGTTCTAATTAGAGACTTATTCCATGAAACCGGTGATTTATCCCAGTGGTTTCAGGAACATAATGCTCTTGTAATCTGCTTATGGAAATGTAGAAGGAAAAGGAAAACTCCCAGTTACCCGGAGCTCGGTAATGAGGGCTTCTGTTCTCCAAATTTCCTAATTAACGTGAGCTAAGGCCGAGGACCACCAGGAAAGCCTGCGGTGTTCAACATCATTGAGCTCCGAGCCACAGGGCTTCGGAAAATCACTCACGTGTAGCCTATATGAGCAGTGAATTGTCCATTAGTGTAGTAGGCAATAAGCAGCGACTGTTCAAATGACCCGAATAAACTAAAACTGTCACTGTGCAGCAGATACATACATTAAGGAGGCCACTGTGTGCTAATTACCGCAAATAAAATATATAAAATATTTGCCTATTTTAAAATGTATTTATCCGTGCCATTTAAAACATGAGATGGAAAATTAATAGGATACCCTATCAGTTCGTTACTGATTTATAGGTCACGTTTTTTACTGAAAAATGTAGGATGCAAGATTTGTATTAGCTGAATGTTTGAACAACTTGTTCTGTCGTGATGAACTATTGAGAGACCAACAATAGGCTACAAATCACCACAGGACTAATATACTTTATCGCCGTTTAAAGTCCTTTTTTGAGCCCGTGGATTCACTTGTAAATTAGTTCGACCTAAACAATTAAAGTGGAAGTAAATTATAGCAAAGCGCACACAGTGCCTAAAAAAAAGACCCCTTTTCGAGTCTAATAAGGGTATAATCAGGTGTTGTCCGCGCTCTACAAAGTTAAAATAAGTGAACTTGGTATAGGCTATTCAATAATCCTGCACGCGACACACCCACTTTGAGATACAAAAGCATCAGACACAATTATGCGGGAAAACTTTAAATATTTTTAAATGATTTTTATGAGCTGTAAAGAGGCATTGTTTGTCATTTGTGTACCATATACAGGAATACTTTTACTGTTTGTACTTTACTTAAAAAGGTAAAGCTTATATGAAGGATAACCTATATAAAAACATTCTAATTATTTAGTGAATTAGTGAATAATAGCTACATTTTGGAAAAAGCTTGACTGGAATAATATTAGGTCTACATATTATGTCTAACAAAATATGAACAGCACAGTAACTATAATAGCCTACGTTAAACACTATAGCCAAACCGAAACAAAAAATACTAAAATAATAATAATATTTTAATAATCACCTTTTTAATGAGATCAAATAGGTATATTTCGCCGAACCATTAACCATGGCTCCGGAGTCCATTTACACGTCTTGCCATATGAATTAATAACTTTTTGTTTCAACTCACTGGCTACGAATAAGGCCAGAGTTACCATGGATAACAGAATGATTATCCATTGCAGGCACTATAAAGACCGTCTCATTGGGATTTGCATGATTTTTGAACCGAATATGCAAATGAAGATGCATTTTCAGCACGGTCTGTTATTCCTATTGTATTTTGCTGAATGGATGCATCCCCTCTGGTTCTGACACTGGTAAAAAAATATTCACTGGTCAATTAAAGAAAGAGGCTTGAGTTTGACCTTCTTTCAGATGTCACTGCGAACTATTGGAATGATATCCTGTTTTTAATTTGAAGCATATGAGTTCGCTCTTTAAAATTAAACCATCTGTGCTAAAACTGATTTAGCCTATTTAAAAAGGGCAACGCTATTTTCACTTAACTTATTTAATTTATTTGAGGTATTTTGAGTTACTAATACGTGAAGAAAGAAAGAAAACGTGCTACTTGTCGGTGTCAAATTACACATTTTCCTTATAACGGATTTATTAAAAGAAAAATCCGTTAAAATAAAAATAAAAAGTTAATTCTTAACATTTTTGCAATCGAAACAAACTATATAAATCATAAAAGATGTAATGATAAACCGGCTTTAAATAGATTAATATTACAAGACAATGTTCATTCTCAGCAAGTTTGTAAACCGCGCTTAAGCTCTTTTACTCAATCACTTGCAGAAGACAATTACCTAATATCGATTGAATAAAAAGTGGGACTCAAAGCCACTATACTCAAATACGTTAGACGAATTAATTTCCAGTTAGCCATCTAAATCAATCAAATTATCGTGTTTGTCAAAAAAAAAAAAAAAAAAAAAAAAAAAAAAATCTTCCCGCAGTTCACATTTCAATACGATTATAAACATGAGATTCTTGTTTTTAAAGATTCCTGTTTTTAATTTCCCAGCAAATTTGATACAGGAACTGAAAAGTAGAGCTGAAATGAAATGGTTTCAGCATTTGACAGTGTAAAAATGAAATCAGTTTTCTCACTGATAATCCATATATCCATTTCTTGAGTTTCTTCACCATTAAAGGTAAGTTACCTGCATGCAAATGTACTACAGGTAATTCACTGTTGAAGACTACAGCCTGTGTCTTCCACTGGTGTCCACAGCCTGTTGTTTAACTGTTTTGTCATGGTATCATACAGTCCGAGAAAAGATAAGCACTTGTACCTGGGAAAAAAAGAAATTACATGTCCATCACACTCTAGATATAAAAGGATATATATAAGAAATTCCACTGATACAAATGACATTCTTGTATAATCTCAGTTAAGTGATATTATTGCCCTGGTTTAGTCCTGTTTGTCACAGGAACTAATATTATCAAGTACCTCGCAAACAACACAAAACTGTCTATTCACACCTAATTTTGGTATGTAGGCTTTTTGCACATTAAATCAACTCTTTATTTACTAGAAGCAAAGCATGACTGCCTAAAGCATGTGCACTGCATACAAATACAAACAGATGTGTGTTTTGTTTTCTTTTCAACTTTTTAAATTGCTCAGATTTATGCCACTTATATATATATATTTACAAGGAATACAATAATTTTCACAGTAAGCACACAGAACAGAGAAGTATGTTGCAAAAGAAGAATAAAGGTATATTTGAGAATCTCTTTAGCCCAGTCAGTGATGAATAGGATTTCTGATCTAATGCAGCATGAAGCTAATGTGCACATATCATCTGCAGGGATATTAAGACATGCAGCACAATGTCTGAATACACAGTCCCTATTTGCTCCCCAATGACAACATTTTTCTACAATATCTTTAACTTTCAGGAGGAAAATTTTAAGTGAAACATCAATAAAGCCACATTTAGTACATGATGCGTTAAATGAAAATAGTTTTAACTGCATTTATTCTAACCCAATGAAAGCTAATTTCAATTAAACCGCTGATTTAATTTAGCAGAAAATTACTATAAATATGGTTTTGATTAAATCACTGAGCAAATTCTGACAGCACAAGCAATTGTCTTTGAGTTTGGAGGTGTTATAAGCTTTAGCTAAATGTATCTGTGAAGGAATTTCTCGTTGTGTTAAAGCAGTATCTCTGTCTCCAGCAATGTGATAATGTTTATAATGTCTCTGTAAGTGCCTGTCAGGCAAACAATTAGGGTGCCATGCCTAGAGCTGATTTTTGTTTTATTTATTTTTTTCAAAAAACAAGAAAAGAATAAATATAATTAGTAAGATGAAAACCTTACATTTACATATTTTAAAGTTCCATATAAATAAATATCACATCCTGAGCAAAATACACAGAAAGCATTTTGTTAACTCCATGTTGTCTTTTGTCAGTCATACTTGCAGAAATGGATCAGATTTGCCATCACTGAAATGCCATCATTGGCTGCAAGGCTAATTACAGACCTCATTATTTCCCATGTATCTTTTGAATCATTTCCATGTACTACAGTTTCTCCAAAACAATAGAAACTTTCTCTTTTTATTGTTTAGCAGAGAATGCTGAGTTGTCTGATTTTGCTTTGCACCAAACGTGGCAAGCAGATGGCTTTTGTTTTAAACATAATTAAGATCCCACTAATCTGGTGCCTTTTAAAAATGAAACAGTCGCTTCGTCAGACCTTCATTAGTTAAGATAATATTGTGAAAATGCACAATTAATTTGCAGGGTATATCTTTAATTAATTAAATACGCCCAATTTTGTAATATGATTAATGCCACAAAGTTGTTATCTCCAAATTATTCTAAAATTAATACGTAACGATAATACTTCATGCATTATTAGCCAGAACGGAGGTTTTGGCTGTGGCAAAATCCTGAAGAACTAATTACGCGGGGTAATTTATTAAATCTGGAGGAAAGAAACAAACAAGTATAAATTGATATATTAATCATAGGCTTCATTACATTAATCTGCGAGTGATTTGAGGTGAAAATGACGAATCTCTGTTGAGCGCCGAGCACTTGATAATGGAGATACTGGCCATAAATTTATTCTACATAAAGGCCTCATTAAAAGAAGCATAATTTAATTAAGAGTTAGCCATCGCCCTCCAAATGCATTAATTACCTTGGGTATGATAAGATGAGTTTTGGGATTACTGATGATTTCATTACGGCCAGTGTTGCTGCTAACTGTGGCAGGGACCTGCTGTTGTTGACAGGATAATGGATTGGGTGCCTGGGGATGAATCTGTTCACCTTGGCAGAGAGAGACACAGAGGAGACACAGAGGACTACACCGGACCCTCATATGTGGACACTGCATAGTGCATTCCCCCTAATGTTTACAATAATATCTACTCCTGAAAACCAATATTTTTATAACATCTTTTTGCACTTATTTATTAAGACTCATTACTTTAGTTGTTCTGCAATTATGGTTTGACCTGGCAGGGAGGAAAGTCCTGATGGACCAAGTTATTTTGTATTCTGAACAGTACTTAAGATGACTCAACGTCCTTCAAGAGCAAATGTGCATCACTGCCTTTCTCTATTTTTTATCATGTATTCTCATTTGCCACTAATATGGCAGTTTGCCAACCTGCACACAAACACCCTCTTTCTTCCGCTCTCTTGCTCTCTGCTGGGGTGAGAAGGGCGCAGTAGGGCTGACAGCTCAAAGCCCTGAAAACTGACATGTCAATGGCAGATACAAGCTGTTGCAGTTGCACTGGCAGGAACACATCGCAGACGCTAACTGCTTCCTCTCTATGACAGCCTGACAAAGACATTTGACTACCTTTCAGAGCTACACACATCACGTATAGACCGTATGTAGCACTGACAGAGCACTGCTCCATATCTTTAGGGACTTGTGGTTATGAATACTCTTTAGGGAGTACCTATGATCGAATGATTCATTTTTGATGCAGAACTGAAGCAGAAAGACTGCTTTAACAAACAATGACTTAACAGAATGACAGCTCATGACTTGATTTGACACCGATGAAAGTCTCACAAACAACCTAATGTTTTTTGTGTCAGAAGAAAAATCCTTAAAACAGTTTCAGTCTGTGTAGCCCTCTGGACTGAAGTGAAATGCTAATAAAATCCACCCACCCCCACCCCTGAACAGCCCCCCCTCCCCCCAAATGTACTCCAGCCCACAGCTGCATCTTTCCAGAAAGACACTCACCATTGCACAGCCGTTCTTCATAATCCTTCCCTCTGCATCTTTAGGGTCCTGAAGACTGTTTAGCTGAAGAGAGCCAGGTAAGACTCTCAAACCATGTCACCATGCCGAGACGAGAGACAGAAGGGCAGGCGAGCGGCAGTCTTCCATTCCGCAGCAGCGCTGAGCCGAGCCCTCCCTGCACTGGGAGCCATCGCATTCAGCCAAGATTGCTTCATACAAAAGTTGACAATGCCCCAGTGAAAGCCATTGTTGATATTCAACATTTTTTAAATAGCTGAGCCGAATGGACAACATGGCAGACCACAAAACTTGGTAGGGAAACTGACCTGGAGCTCCTGAAAAGCACCATGGAACAAGCCAGAGAAACGACTGAGAGAATCTGAAATAAAACAAAAAAGAATGTTACTTTTGAAGCTTAGACAAGATGCCCAGTCTTCACGGTTACAGCAGGACTAGGGTTTGTTAAAAGGCTAGATATAATATAATATAATATAATATAATATAATATAATATAATATAATATAATATAATATAATATAATATAATAATATAATATAATATAATATAATATAATATAATATAATATAATAATACATTTTTCTTATTGGAAGAAAGAAAAAAGCATTTTGCAATGGTTGAAAAGTGAACAGGCCAAATTGAAGCAATGCAAAAATGTTCCTAAATTGCCATATAAATGATGACCCTTCTGTGCTCATCCATTACAGCCTTTAATTGTTGTTCTGATTGTCTTGATGGCTCCTGACAGTAAGTGGTGTTTTATTTCCATCTTTGTCAAAATGACAGGCACCGATTAATAAAGACATTTAACACAGCCCTCAACACCCATCTGTCAATATGCAACCTGGGTCAAATGAAGAATTCTTATAGGCTAATTTGATTATATAATTAGATATGTATATGTGAGGTAAAGAATTTCTGTTGCATTTATGTTTTCTATGCAAAGCGGCATAATTCAGCTTCCCAGAGGAATAATGGCTATTTCATTAAGAAAAGGTGAGAAATCACTACTACTGTGACCCCTCCCTTAGCCCCGTCTAAAGGCCATCATCACATTCACACCCTACCGACCACAGACGGCTGTTATCCACATCATTACCATACATGCCACAGGGAGCAGTTTTGTTTCACTAAAATTACATTGTTACACTATATCAAAACAGAGAGTTTAACTGCTGCCACTTATTATGCATTTGTTTTTCAGTAATTATGCTATAATCAAGACTTTTAAAGGAACTTAATTTGGACTGCTGTGAGGTGTGCTCTGCATCTGGTCTTTGTGACTTCCCAGGGTTTAAACTATGGGATTAGTCACCCGGAAAACTGTCCATCTGAGCGGGAGGAGGCCACTAGAATTGCATAATTATATTGATCAGGGACAAATTACAGTCTTGACAGCAGAGGCCGGCCTGGTCTGATCTTACAGCTATGTAGGGGAAGAGAGAGCAAGCTGCAGGGAGAAAGAGAGATCTTCCTGGAAATCTACGTCAGTGGCACTCATCTCAAACCATTACCTGCCATCAAAGTGCTAATTTTACTCTGCACATTACACCCAATCCTACTCGTCCAACCCCCTCCACGCTGGGCTGGATGGAGAAGCCTGGTGGGAAAAAGACATTCAATCTGCTGGCCGCCTCATTCAGGCCAAATTGTCAAATGATGGCTCTCCACCTCTAAAGTTTCATGAAGTGAAAGGTGGCACCGCCCTGGGCTCAGCCGAGGACTGAAAGCAGTTGAAGGAGGAATAGGGAAGGAGAATAAAATCTACACATGGAATATCAAAATCATGAATTAATAATTCATAAATATAATATTTTTGGAGTAATTGTGTCGCATTTTGCATGTGTCTACATTTTGCACCTGTCTTTATTTTGTAACCTGAACTAAACTTGCCTTGTGATTAAAAAGGACAATTATCTGATATTTTAAGAGACTTAATAGATTTTTTTTCTGTATGTTTTTTCCTGTATGACTGTTGTTAAAAACTTTGTAAAATGAAATCTTCATGTCCTCCCAAAAATACAGAAATTAAAATTCATAAAACAGATAAATTAAAATTCACTGTATATGTGAATTGCATTGTTATTATATTTCAAAATAAATTAATATATTGGACAAAAAAAAGACAGTCACTGACCCAGTTACATTCATTGCAGTGTATTTTTTGCTTACGTTTTAGACCATGAAAGTGAATGACAATAAACCCAGATGTGATCCTTAACTGTCAAATCTTCAGGCCAGTGAAACAAAACTCTTCATGGCCAAGGCATACAGCGAATATGCAGAAATATTGTACTCAACATAACCCCCCTTCCCACCCCACACTCGGAAAGAGGGGTGCTCTCTGTGATAATTAAGTGCTAATGGTTGTGGCCCTGCAGAGAATACTAATTAGGATTTCTATTCGTCTTTTGGGTGAGCATGTACTTCAACACAGCCTAATGAGGGGAGGCAGGTATGTGTGCTGTGTGCTGGGTTAATGGGGGGTCCACTCTCAGGTCTCAGGGCTGTGGGCTGAAGAGGGGGGCGTTTCCTGTGCCTTGGCCTCTCTCACATAGAACCATATACACACACAATGAGGACTAAAGTCCGGTGAAAGGAAGAAACTCCATCAAGATTCCTAGTATATCTACACTCTCCAATTCACTCTGTGCTCTCTAGTTTAATCTACAATATATATGTACATTCAAATATCACCATCACATCTTAAAGGGATAGTTCACCCAAAAATGAAAACTATTATCATTTACCTCATGTTGGCCCAAATCAGTATGACTTTCTTTATTCAGTGGGACATAAAATAAGACATTTTAAAGAATAAACATATAGAAAACTGTTTTTGCCATGCAATTGAAGTCAGTGGGGTTCAAAATGACAATGGACAAATTTGACTTTCATTGTATGGACAAAATATCTTCTTTAAGGTGAACTATCCCTTTAAGGCCTAAAGTTGACCTGAACATAACCGTAAGTACATCTCATATCGTTTCAAATGACAGGAGGACTAAAAAAGTCAATAGTGACAGAAATGTTGCTGCACAAAGTTCAGGGAGTTTGCTCTTTGAGGTCGCTTTTTGAGTTCTACATTTTCTTACAAATACATCTCGGAAGGCATAAGTTAAATGAGTGAAGCAATGTATATTAACAAATCAATGCATTTTAACAAGGTACAGTTCCACACTCTGCACCTCTTGTGCAAAATAATTAATGAATGTAAGCAATTCAGTGACAACTTAACTCACTTCTCAGGGCTTTCAGACTGAATAACTCTATGAGTTTTTAGAAAGCCATGAAAGCTGTCACTTAAAAAGTGCTTGCCATTGAGAAAATGATTCCCGTCAGCCCAAACTTCCTGTTTATTTACAGGCAATGACTAGATAAAAAAAAAAATAAACACACATTGTGCTGAGCAGAGAGACAGCTGTGAATCTGATGGCAGCGTAGTATAAGTGGGAATATGAGAGGATGTGCATGTGCGTAAACACGCAGATTGGGGGTGGTATTGGAATTACCTGAGAAAGATAATGGCAATGCATTAGATTAACTCTCCTCCCTTAAATGCGACACATTTAAGTAATCTTGTCCCCCGAAAACATGTCAATGGCTGAAAGGCTGCCTCAGCGCTATCAGGACCCTCTGGTCCCCCACACTGATGCAGCAGGCAAAACGCTACCGTCAACTGTCAAAACGCAGCGCAAGATCTAGTTATAATATAATTGAATTTTCATATCAGAGGAGACCAGAGTTCTAGCAGACAATGGGAGTGCTGAGTCCTCTCTGATATTGGCACAGACCCTTTGCCACGCGCAGGAAATCAGTATGTTAATGTTCCCCGGGTTTTCTTTTTTTAAGGGCACTTGTGCCTCCGCAATGTAATACCGATGTGGTTTCAAAAAATTGCAACTATTGATAAGTAGGCAGCTAGAAACCCTTAGACCACCCCCTCCTGCTGCCTTTCCCATCCAGGCAAGCAAGCTCCCAGACAGCGCAGCACCCCCATCCCACACCCCTTTATTAAAATTGTAATTTATTTTTCTAAATCAGAATGACAGTTTGCTTTCTTTTCTCTGCAGCAGGCGGTGAATCAAGCTGCTTTAATTACTTTCATAACTTCTCTGACCCTGGGACTGCATGCCTTGTGAAGAGAAAATGGGCCAGCGACAAAGCTCTCCGACAGCCGCGGCCGCCTCTGTTGATTTAAAATGCAGGAATTTATCAAACTCAGGATTTTCTATGATTTTGTTAACATTTCACCTCCTATCTTTTCCACGTTCTCATTTGACCCTCTCGGACCAGCGTCTTCCAGCCTCCTCCTAACAGCAAAAGCTCAGTGCTTACAGAAGTTAAGTTCATTCAAGGAGAGGGAGTGCTTTTGCTTTGGGTGTTGCTCTGATGTATACTAACGTGTGTGTATGTCAATTAAGAGACATGTTTATCACCGTCCTCAGTGGTTTGTCGTGGCCCAGGTGGTTGTCCTTACAGCAGAAGAACAGATCTTGAGCTGCTCAGCAGGAATCAACAATGTACTTGATCTCTCAGCAGCTTCTGACCAACAGAGGTCAGGGTCAACCTGCAGATGAGAAAGGATTCACTGAGCATGTCAATACACAAGTCACATCACAATTTAAGTGTTGGCTGCTCCTGTTTAATCAGGAATTTTTCTTGTTCAAAAGTTTCTCTATGTAAGCACAAAAAAAAAAAAAAAAAAAAAAAAAAAACTGGTATCTGGTCTCTCCGCATTAACCCTCCTGAGCTGTTTGTCTTATTAAAGGCTTTATTATTGTGTAATCCATGCTATCCCCCTCACCTCCTGACTGGCACCCCTCTGTTCCAACCTACCCAGCGACTGAGAAACCATGCTAACCTGGTGGGCACGGTCATGGGCTGACGGTCTGATAATTGAATGAATGATTATCTGTCTCATTAATAGACAATGATACAGAGTACAAGGCCATATATCTGGAATATTAATGAGAAGCTGCAGGGGGCTTGATAAGAAGGAAATAGTGTGGCTGCTGTAATGGGGTTTAAAACAATTTGCCCAGGTGGGGGTGGCCCAGCTGATTTGGGCTGTTTAATCCCCAGTAACCCTTACTCACAGCTCCCCGTTCTATATATGTGATCATCAGCCACATACAGCCGTGAGCCTCCAGCATCCCTGCTGCGCCTGAAGCAGATTGATCAGTAACCCTCTGGCTTTGTTAGCAATTCATCCCTCATTACGGAGAAGGCTTATATTATATATATATATATATATATATATATATATATATATATGTATTTATATATTACAAAATATTGTGAATTCTTTGAAATACTTTCATGATTCTTAAATGTTAAAATCATGTCTCAATTTTATAATATAAAAATATATATATATTTAATTTATTAATTTCATTTATCAAACTCTTTCAAATGAATAAATGTTATGTTTTTAATGATCATTTGTTAATATTTTTCATATTCTAAAGGTCTTTCATATCTTTAATCCTTCAATAAACCTTAATAAATAAAAACATTCTGCTATTTTACTTTCACTTATCTATAAATTAGCAGTAGGCTTATTATTAATAATATATTAAAACAGTAATATTATTTTGATGTGTGTGTGTGTGTGTGTGTGTGTGTGTGTGTGTGTGTGTGTGTGTGTGTGTGTGTGTGTGTGTGTGTGTGTGTGTGTGTTTTTTTTATGTTGATAATTTAACTCCTGACAGCAAAATCTATTATTTTTCTAAAAGGATAAAAAAAACCCGAAAAGTAAATTCACGTTTCTTTCACATTATATGGTTGTTTGGCATTTGACTTTAGCCTTGAATGAATATTAAAACAACTACAAAATTGGGTTAGGCTTAATTGCTCATATAGAATTTTTTCCCCTTCATTCACTGCTTTTAGTAATAGGATTAAGAAAATTTTTATTTTTTGCCAAAATCTGAATTAAGAGGCAAATTAAACATTTATACTGAAGGTCTGCTTGAACACCCATGTGAATCAATATCTACCACCTATTACATTGGAAAGCAATATTTCCCTTTTTAACATGCAATAATTGTGTTTAGGCCAGTGAAGTACCTTATTATAGGTTTGTCAGGGAGAGAAAGCCCTGTTCCCATGGCGACTATGAAAGCCTTTTGCCTCCTTTTCAGCTGGGTAATGAACTTCTTTCCTCTTTATGTCACACTTCCTCTCCACTCTCAGCATCTCAGTCCTTGTCCACATCCTTGAAATCATTCGTTTATTCTCGAATGTGACAAACAGAACAGAGAGAACATGAAAGTAAAGATATCACGCATCCCAGGCTGAACAGTTTGCTTATAAAAAGTATGGCTTAGTAGGTAGAAACAGAACATCTGTATGACTGTAAAGTACAACCATAACTCCTCGTCTCCCCTTATATAAATCAGGTGTAATGCTAACATTAAGATTTTTGCAAAGATTTGTCAAAATGTTTGTTGTTGACTGCATGCATACAAAGCAACATATGTGGGAATGTAAAAACGAACGGCAATAAACTTATCTATATAAATCTTCTATAGAGACATTGTTGTCACCATACCTTTCTGATGGATGTGATGGGCTGCCAAAGCATCATATGTCATCTTTCTCCAAAAAAGTAAATACTAAATAAGACACGAATTGCTTCCATGTGTGCGCGTATGCATGTGTATATATATTTTGGTGTCCGCATTAAAATAAAATTTACATTGGTGATTTCATATACATAGAAAGCACATTAAATGCAAGTATAGTTTCTAATTTCAATGTTTCAAATATCTTTTGTGAAAATAAAAATATCAAAATACGGCAAAAAAAGTAATTTTTTGTTTTTATATAAATATTTATTTATGTATTGTTCAGGACACATTTTAATGTACAGAGAAAAAAATAAAACTGTATTAAACTTATTGTTTTGATGCTTTTTGACATGTTGGTGTTATATCTTTCACTTGGATGTTATAAATTGCACTGAGTAAATACAGCTGGATTAAACAAAAACGATCTGTCATCATTTTAGGCTGCAAAGCAACAAAATAAGATTATTTTAAAGGGGGGTGATTCTTTTCCATACACACACACTTCGTGTTGATGCTTCATATTTCATTGTGAACATCTACCCAGCTGTTATTATCATTTTACAGAGCTATGTAGAGATTGATGAAGATTGACAGAAAACATGCTTTTGTGACTAAAGAAATCAATTCTCTTTAGACTGTGTAAAAGCTCTTTTACATCAGTGAACAACACAAAACACATAAAGGTTACTTATTGCTAGAACTGATGGGGAAAACCATGCTTTTCCAGCAGTAAAATTTTTTTATTGCTCAATGTCTTTTATGAGTATTGTATTGCGTTGCTCACTACATTGATTTCTCCCAACCCTTGTCCTTGGGCCGTGCACAAGAATGAGAGAATGAAAACAGTTGAGGACATGAGAGACAGGGGGTGGGGGGGGGGGTGGGGATCAGGACTATTAAAGAGAAATAGATGTCAGACTGTTAGCATATCACCCTTCCTTGTTAACAACTACTTATAAAAAAGCAGGCTTACCACTTCAAAAACAAAACTTACAATTGGCAACATTTAAACGCTTGTTTGTTTGCTTTTAATTTTTATTCGCAAAAGGTTATTTACAGAGGTTTTTCCCATTTTAAACAGAAATCCATAGCAGAGTAAACTTAGTCCCAACTGCAGTCATCTTTTTTGGCTACTTTCATTATTCATATGCATGTATTGTGTATGGCCTTGACTTGTTTGATGCCATTTGTTTCCAAATATTCAGGGTGATTTTAGTACATGAAAAGAAGGGGGACATTAACTCTCCATCTCTTGTGTATATTAAACTATTCATGACCTCAACAACCCCACAACAAAAGCAGCAGTCAACAGGTCTATTTATCCCAGTCAAAAGCATCGGACAGGGAGCTCAAGGATATGTGGGTATTAAGTCCACGCACTCATTCCTCATTAAAAACATTTAAAACAGCTCTGGGGGCCTCTACTGGCTGAAAGAAAAAAAATGAAGAGCTTTCCCCTGAGAGCATCACTCCTTCATAATCTCAAAAAAAAAAAAGCACAGACACACACACACACACACAAATTGTCAAATACACCATTATCAAATCATGATAATGCCATATCACAGGAAAATATCAAATGTCTTTTTTTATTTTTGCAATTTGCTCTAAGTAATTTCCATGTTTCAAAAAAATTACTAATAAAATGCATTTTCTGTCTACTTCTGTCTTCTGCTTGGCAGTTAAAAAGGACATAGCAGACATAAATTATCAGCTTTGCAACACATTTTCAAGCATGTTCTAAATAAAACAGATCCCTTTATTATACTTAAGTATTTTGTAAACAAGTATTTTTGCAACAATGTGGTTTGGTCTCTCCTTCTGATTTATTTTAGCACTGGTAAAAATTTCCTGTAGAAATTACAGTAACTTACTGGCAGCAGTTCACCAGTAACTTGCTGTTAATTAAACTTACAGTAAAAATACTGTATTAATATTTACAGTACCATTTAACTGGCTGTTAACGTATTTACAGTATGTATAATGTACTTTTAGTTTTTACTGTAAAATATACAGTAATTTTATGGTCTTTTCTCCAGTAATGTATTGAAAAACAAGAAAAAAATATATAATTTAAATGAAAATAAGCAATGACAACTGTTACTTAATTTTTTTTGTTCAATTGTTCAACTGTAATCCTTGCAATAACATTTTAATATTTTCACAGATTCAGTTAAGACTCAAACAAAACTGTTACAAAACAAACTGTATATAAATTACATACTATTCTAACTATTATAGTAAGAAAAAATTCTTCAAATTTATGCTAAGCACAACATACTATGATAATAGTGAATAGTGACGATAGTGCATGCATGAATCTTCAAAAAGAACTCAAACTTTTGTTACACACAAGAAGCATGGATTATTTTTTTCAAAGTTGCCAGCTGAAATCCACAAACTCCTTAATGACAGAGGACACATGAGGGTTCAGGCCAGAGTTTCTCCTTTACACCATCTTCCCACTTCTTTTGCTGATCTGGAATTTTGCAGAGCTCTTGCTGTTGACAGGATCGATCCTCGCAATGAACCTTCACATAAAAGAAATAATTCATTAGATCATTTCATTTTCTTTGTAAAGTTTTTTTAAAGCATTAGTTTAGCCGAAATGAAAATCTTATTTTTGTTAAAAACCCATAAAACTCTGATTCATTTTCAGAGCACAAATGAAAATTAATATTTTTTCTTAATTTTTGTCTATCCAGGCAGCCAAAGACACTGTTAAAATAATCCATATGATTTGAGTGGTTTAAGACATCTAATTACTTCTCAAGCATGTTTGAGATTCTGTTTACTACATTTGATGTGCTCTATGTATTTGGAGGATTAATGTTTGTATGTGAATAAAAGCTTTAGGATTAATTTTCTGTCTATGCATATTTTGAACTGGAATATTCTGGTTGTGTGTACTTTCAGTGGATGGACAAAAATGTGATTATATCTTCATTTGTGTTCCAAAGATAAACGAAAGTCTTACGTGTTTGTAACAACATGGGGGTTGATGACAGAAGTTTCAGTTTTGAGTGAACTATCCCTTTAACTGTATTATATTAAAACTTAGAAAAAATATCTTAAGGAGAGGGGAGAAATTTTTTTTTTTTTTAATTCAACGTAAATATATGGAAAAAAGACATACCGATATTGGGTAATACATTATATCACAATAACGAACATGCATGGTATTGTTATAATGGGCACTTCAAAATTACTGTGAATAACTCTATTACAAATTTAGATTTTTAGAATAAATTTTAAGAATTTGTTTCCATCAACTGGTTAAAATTTCAAACACTGCCCCTCTTGACTGGTCTATCTCCCCCGATCTATTTACAGGTCTACTATAAGGTTAACTAATGAGTCTTTATTGTAAAGTGTTTACCTATTGTTCTTTAGAATATTTTGCACTTTAATCTGTTTATTGAGTTTAATAAGTTTATAAATCTTTACTTGTTAATTTATGAATTTTTTTGTTTATTGTTTTTTTTTTTTTCAGCTATAGAAGAACCCCTTATAATTCAATACCATGATGAAAGCTTCAGAATTTATTTTGTGATATAATTTGTGATATGAGAATTTGAAATGTCACATGCCTATTGTGAAATAAAAACTAACAGTCTTTAATTTTCTTTTTTGTTTCATGGTATGAAAAAAGTCTAGCCTTTGACATGTCATAAAAGACTCCATTTATTAAATTATAAGAATTATAGGAAGTTCCATTTACTCACCTACAGTATTTAAATAAAAGAATAAACAATAGTACACTGTTCATTTTATTTTAACTCAAATTGTCAGTTGTCATTACTGCTTGCCAAGAAGACACAACAGTAACAGATGGAAACTCCACCCAAAAATTGAAATTCTCTCAACATTTTCTCACCCTCATGTCATCCCAGATGTATATGACAAAAAAAGTCCTCTAAAGCAAAACAATGGGCAAATTTTAAAACATTTCTTCCGGGCAAGTGTCCTACATGTGTTTGTTTGATTTAAATGTCAGCATGTTGTGAAGCATAATATAAGCACATTGTGAAACTCGTGCAAGAAGTGGCAGTCCTATGTGCATTCTCCTCACTTCACAGCCGAGCTTGTCAGGCTTCACAATGTACTGATATTTATGTCAATCGTGAACTCATGAAAAAACTCATGATGTTTGACAGTTGGCCGGAAGCAATGGTTTATAATTTAAAATGTTTAAAATATACTGTTTTTCTCATAAATATCTATAGTTTTGGCTTCAGAAGACATTGATTCATCCACTGGGATTAGTTTTGTGCTTTCTTTTTGTGGTTTTTGAAGTGTCAACTTTGAGGGACCTATCCACTTGCATTACATGGACTTACAGAGATGGATTTCTTTTGTGTTCCACAGAATAATGAAAGCCATATACATCAGGGATAGCATGAGGGTAAGTTAAAAAGGTATAGTTCACTGAAAAATGAAAATTCTGTCATCCTTTATTCACCCTCATGTCGTTCCAAACCTGTATGCACTTCCTTCTTCTGTGGAGCACAAAAGAAGATATTTTGTATAATGTTGTTGTGTTGGTGTTTCAGTTCCTGTTGACTTCCATTACATGGACAAAAAATACAATGAAAGCCAATGGGAACATAAACCAAAATGTCAAAAGCATTCAACAAAATATATTATTTTGTGTTAAACAAAAGAAAGAAGTGCATACAGGTTTGGAACAACATGAGGGTGAGTAAATTATGACAATTTTCATTTTTAGGTGCACTATCCCATTTAAGGTATTGTTCACTCAAAAATGCAAATTCTCTCATCACTTACCCTCATGCTATCCCTGATGTATATGGCTTTCATTCTTCTTTTTCCCTTTAATGTTTACTTAACATTACAGCATACTGCAAGATGTACTTACATACGTATCTGAATAAATTCCAAAGTAGTGGCTGCTTCCATTTGGTACTTGATGTTATGCACATAAGTGCAACAGAAGAGAACAGCAAATGCAGAGGACATATCTGGTAGATCAATCACAGGAAAGAAGGTCGACTTTGCCTTGGATCACCAGCATCCATTTTTTTTTTTTTTTTTTTTGCTCCGAAGAACTGAATCTCCTGAAAAAATAAATTATTTTATCATGTTCATGTTTTTTATTGTGTGATTATAGCTTTGCAAAAACATTTCACATTTGATTTTGGTGTCACTAAAAATATGTAGATATGTAAATATGTAGATGTTGGAGCCTTTCTCATTAGTTCAAAGAGATAGTGCACCCAAAAAATGACAATTCTATCATCATTTCATAAAGTGTGACAAAATGTTTATTTTTAAAAATCATCCCTTAAACATCACTAAATCATGTACTAATGTACTTGTACTTCATGTACTTCTCTTCAGTCTCAAATGAGTTTCCACTCTCTACCATCGAACACCGTGAGGAAAATTTTATTATTATTATTATATTATTATTATTATTATTATTATTATTATTATGCTTTCAATTAAACCAACAAATAACCCCTAAAATTACACTGACATAATGTAATGAAAAAGCAGGAATATTGTACATACATTTGCAGATGTGAGCTGTGTGCGTCTTCCTTTTCTTCTTGTTCTTCTTCTTTCTCCAAGCAAAAAAAAAGCCTTTATGTTACTGGTCAGGTTTTTTTTTTCATTTTCTTTTCTTTTCTTTTTTTTTTTTTTTTTTTTTTTTACTGTATTTGGATTTACAGTAAATAAAAAATGCTGTATTTTAATGGTGTCAAGAGGATATTTCCTATAATGCAACTTTAAAATACAGTAACATTCTGTGTAATTGTTTTACAGTAAAGAACAGTTCATATTACAGTTAAATACTGTGTAATTTACAGAAATTGCTAAGTAGATAATCAGAGGGGCATATTAAAACTGACGGAATACACACAGAAAATTGTTCACTTCAAAGTACAAAACACATTATGTAAAAAACACAATTTCAAATTAAACAAATACCATGAGACCAGAGAACTGTAAGAAAACATTTACATTACTTTACAAGAAACTAACATTGAAATAATAAAATGCACAACTCACAAACATTCCCACAGAGGTTACATGCGAGGAAAAAAAAATCTCCGCAATATGCCAAAACGGATCTGATTTCTTCAATCTTTTTTCCCCTTCATTCAGCCCTGCTATGCAATCACTCACAAATACACACAAACACATGAACAGCAACACAGCTGTAGATCTGCTCCGCCAAAAGACAAAAACAGCTGTACGAGGAATGAAGCAATATCTGCACAACTGCAGTTCGAATTTCAGCCTCCTCCACAACCATTTACCTTTTCACTCAGAGAGCCTTAAAAGGCTTTCCAACTTTTCTGTTTAAGTACAATAAATGACATTTTAATAGCATTTTATCTGTCCTCTTTTAAAACAAGTTACAATGTTTTCAGTATCAACATAAACTGTAGCATCAAATACTTTTTTTGCAAGAGGATTTCACACTTTCATTTCCTACCACAGGACCTTAAAAAACATAACAGAACACACAAAAGGCTTTGTACTTGCATTTCTGTAGTTCTGGGATATAGAGTGGGTTTTGTTTTCAGTGTTTACAGAACCCAAACACTGCCAAGTTGTGTCCTTGACCAACAGTGAGAAACTTCAACATTACAAGTAAACCAGGAGTGGATTGATTGGCCATCAGAGCTTTTATAAAACGAGCTGCAGTTCCTGTGCACTACACTAACACCAACCACAAAGAAATAAAAAAAAAATCATTAAGAGTGCACAAAGGAAGTAAACAACATCCTTTCTCCAAAGTGATTCCTTTACTTTTATCTATGCTGTAGTGTTTACAACAAGACTGTTCCTGAATCCTTTTGGAATGCATATGTCTGTGGCTGTATAAGACTGTTGACAGTTGATAGAGAACACTTGGGATGTCTTACAAAATTTGAGGCAGTCTTCCAGAACTGTTTTTTAAATGATTACCCAAAATGTCTGGGTATGTGACTCTAGAGTCTTGTCTCAGTGCCAGCTTGGGCATCTGGGTTTTTAAAGGCCAGCCCGATGTTGTTTTCATGCACATACGCAGTAGAACGAGTGTTTGTAGTCTGCCTTGTGAACGCTCTGATGAGTTTAGAGCGGTACTGATCACCTGCCAGGAAGTAGAGGATGGGGGTCCACACAGCTGTTCATGCTAGCAAGTGGGCGAGTGATTTTATAAGCAAAGTTTACAATATTAAGGGACCTGCAATCTGCGTCTAGAATACGGTAGCCGTAGTTAGAGCGAACGGGTGATGTGGAGGGTACAAAGCAGATCGCAAACACAACCAGCACCACTATAATAAGTTTAATGGATTTCTTCCGGGATGAACTCTGTTGACTTTGGGACAGGCCCTTTCGAGGTTGACAAAGGGCCCGCGCCATTAAACAGTAGCAAACCATGATGACCAGAAATGGCAGGATAAACAGCAGGACCATCACCACGGAGTTGTAGGTAACGTAGTTGTGAAATTCATCTGGGCGGCTGGTATCATGACACAAAGTATCATTTCCTCTCTGGGAAGTGTTGACGAAACTCAGCTTGGGCACCAGGCAGGCTATCACAGCTATCCAGACAAAACCACACACCACATGGGCATGGCGTGGCTTCACCAAAGTCAGAGAACGAATGGGGTGACAGATTCCAAGGTAGCGGTGCACACTGATGCAAGTGAGAAACAGGATGCTGCAGTACAAGTTGGCATAGAAAAGAAATCGCACAATCTTACAGAGAAAAACACCAAAAGGCCAGTGGCTGCGGTTTGCATAGTAGTATATAAGCATAGGCAAGGAGAGCACATAGAGCGTGTGTCCGACAGGGCCAGATGGAACATATAAATTGTACTGGGTTTCCAGGGCCTCATCTTGGTGATAAACATCCACAGAGCAACAGAGTTAAGTATCAGTCCTAGGAAACACACCAGGGAGTATGATACAGGTAGCAGAATATACTTGAACTCCTCATCGAAGAGACAGCTGAAATTCACTTCGTTCTCAGACCTCGGTATCAAAGTAGCAGACGGAAGGGAAAAATTCCCTGAGACACTTTTCCTTAAGAGTGAATTCATTTCTCTGTTAAAATAACAACAAAAATGATTTTAAGCAATTTTAGAAACAAAGAGTTAGAATTAAACACAGGATCAATTAGATTTCAGTGTAAAATATTATGTCACAAGCTGTAAAATCAACATGAACTACAGGCTGAAAGTGTCTATAAAGAATAGACTATTATGTGTGCCTAAAATTTAGTTTTTTTTTTAAATCGTCTCATAGGGTTTAGGTCTAAAAAGGTATTCAAACTCCATGTCCAAACACGAAAACTTATTCTCATAACTCTTAACTCAAATAATCTCATACGAAACTATCTCCCGTTTGAGAACTATGCTGTTTTATAATAAATCGCAAAACAAAAAGAAAAACTTTTTTTTTTTTTTTTTTTTGCACACAACCGTGCACATATAGGGTACACGAGACGTAAGAGAAAGAGGAGCACGCGGAGTTGTTTTCACGTGCTATAACTTACCGTTCACTCAGTTGAACGAGGTAAACACGTCCCTCCACAGATCAAAACATGAGCTTAGATGGTTGACGCTAATGGTTCCAAAAACCATTCAACTTGTTTAAGAGATTCACGCATCCAGATTCACCGGACTGGGCGCGCTCGAGCTGATGCGGTCCCGCTGCTGTAAGTGCGCTGAGGGGCGGGGAATCAGAGCCAAACGGAGTTTCCAGTTTCTCCCTTCAGCTCCTCGAGACAATTCACCAGTATTTGGTGAGGTATTGGTCAGTATCGCATAATTTTTCTTAAATACCACGAGAAACTGGTAAGGTATTAAAAGTCAAAGTCAGTTTTTATTAAATTTTCATGTTTAAAGAGGAGCTCTTCTTCTATTTTTCCTATTTCTGAGTTTATTTACTCGTCTCAGTATCATATCGCGCTTATCAGTTTCTGCCATCATTGCCCATCACACAGACAGTAATTTACAGCAGAAGCTCATCTCACATGCCCTTTAAACATTATATGTTGGCTCTCGTAAATGATACTGCCCAGTTTTTATGATAAAAATCCTTGAAGGTAGATTATACAACACTTTAACACCATCGCACACATGGTGCTGCTTTCTTTCCGTTTTATATAAGATAGGCCTACTGGCAACTCCAGGCAGACCCCTCTTTATATTTAAAATCCAGGATATTTTATCTTAGTTGGTTAAGGATCCCCAAATGACCTTCCTTTTATTTTATTTTATTTCATTCATTTTCACTGTTATTTCAGTAAGCACCATGTGACTGTGTGGGCTATACAGGCTCCCATATGGAATTGTGCGTATGCATCCTACAAATATTGTTTTCGAAGAAATTAAAGGTTTTCAATATACAGTAACAGAGGTAATAAAGCATATTTGTTTGGAGTAGGCTAAAGTTAATCTTTAGTAAAAACACTTTGACCAATGAGAGATTAGCCTAGTAGTACAGATGCTCATGTGCTAGAACTGATTCTTTAGCAACTAAGAAAAAAATCACAAGTTTATATCAAACCACTCAGATGTGCTGTTAGGTAAATAATGTGAACAGTGTTTGGTCATGGCAGACAACGTGGAAGAGCCTAGAAAATAGAAAGCTAAATGAAAAAAAGGCAAATGATTACACCAAGAAAAACCTTTATCTGCTTGTGATCAGTTTGAGTGTCATAATAGGTTGCATGACTGCTATGGCTCTCTGAGTTAAAGTTCACATTGAATATTTGCACAGTTGTTTTATGATGTTGGCTGCAGTAATAAACTACATAGTTTGATGTTAAATAATCTGTAATATAGTTTTCAAATTCAATTGACTTATAATGTTAGTATTATGCATCACTGACATCTAGAATGTTATAAAAAAAAAAAAAAAAAAAACATTAAATTACAATTTAAGTCATGTATCATGAAAAAAAAAAACTATTATAAGCTGTGTGAATTCTGGGGAGATTAGTTTGCATTGTTGGTATGGCGAGACCCACTTCCTCTGCAGTGCTGACCTGATAGTTAGTCCAAAAAAGTGTTATGGGAAACTAAACTATACAGGAATGTGATCAGTCCACTCAGTATTGTAATGTGAACTGTAGGTCGCCGGGAATACAGCTAGTTCAGTTTCACTCATCATCTCTGGCCTACATAATAACTAATCACTGACAGGTGAAGTCAAGCAGACTGGTGCAGAATATACACCTACTCTCCAGCCATTTTCATTTGTGTCACAAAAAAGTAGATAAAGAATCAAGATTAGCCACAAACTACTGGAGTGATAAAAAAAAGCAAATTTTCTGAGAGAGCAGAAAGGAAGTTTATTTTTGATAAACTGCTGTCATTAAAATTATGTAATACCCAGACTCACTGAGATGCTTTCTTCAGCAGAGAGCACACAAGGATATGAATTTACACTGAACTTTCTCCAGTTCTCCAATTCATATTTCCATTCATATGTCTGTCTGTCTAGATCAATCAATCAATCAATCAATCAATCAATCAATCATCTGTCTGTCTTTCTATCTATCTATCTATCTATCTATCTATCTATCTATCTATCTATCTATCTGTCTATCTATATATCTTTGAGATTACTGCACTTATGTAAGACATGTCTCTGGACATCATAAGGGCATGTTGATGTCATTACAAACACTCCAGACTCATTGTTTTTGATATGTCTGACAGTAAACTCTATCCCAGTGCAAACATAGTCCTCAAAGATCCTGTTTCTATACAAACAACCTTCATATTTGTTCAAGTTTAATGATAATCAAATATTGACACAATAGTATAGATTTAAAATAAAGAAATCACACTTTAATCAATTTTTTTCTGACTTTATAAAACCATCACCATAATCCAAAGTGTATATTGAATAATTTATCAAATTACAGATATACAATTGCAAGAATAAAGACTTTAGGACTGCCAAGGTGGGAGAATTCAATTAACGTCAAGGTAACATCATAAATTAAAGCTAGCTGGCTAAAGGCTAGTTGGCCTTAATAGTTTTATATTAATAAAATCAAATAGAATTACATTTTACAATGTGTATTAAATCCCTGTGGAATATCAGATAACACCTTTAATGTTTAGGAAAAATGTGAACTGTGCTTATTCTGTTACTTTTTGCAGGTAATATTTACAGTTGGCCAGCGATGTAAGACTGGAAATCATTATGTTGGTTCCGTTAAGCATTAAAAATCCATGAGCTTATTTTTAAGTAAAGAGGAGAACAGCATCACTGTAATTAAATCCCTGGGGTAAATAGTAAAATATGTATTCCTCTTTAAAAAAGGACCAGCTGACTCCTTTAGCACACAGTTGGTTTATGCAATTTTAAAAGGGTAATTTATATCAAGGGGTCTCCTAGAAATAAAAACAGTACAATAGGCTAAAAACAGGGATATAGGCAAGTTGCGATTCAGTCACCAGACAAGGTACTGAACCAGAACATTTCACAGCTAATGCTCATATAAGAGACAAGGCTGACGTGTCGTGCCTATTATATACAGAGTATCTACGTATGAGTATCAAGATGGTCAATGATAAAATAAACAATCGAAGAGTCTGTGTTTTAGTGATAGCCATGATTTGTTAGAATTGTTAGAAGCTGTGTTGAACTGTAGTTTATTCCATGCTGGATGTTTAGGACTACAGGGACAGAATGAACACATTGTGTGATGAACTTTATTAATGAATGAACTTTAGAAATTACAAAGAAGAGTAAAAAAATATTTCTTAAGAATACAAATATTGAACTTGTCATATAGTTTCCTGATAGTCTCAGTTTATTTCAGTTCAGTCTTCCCAAGTGATCTTGGGAAGGTTCTCTAAGATTCTTCGTCGATGAGACGGGTTAGACACACCTGCTGCACACAGCTCCTCCTCTGTAATACCACTGCATGAGAAGAGAACACACAATGACATTTGGCAGCATGTACTGTATATATATGTTCACAATGCACCGTTGCTGCTTAAAATCAATAAATGAAGCAAATGCCTGTGAGAACAGAAGAAAATGAAGTCTATGTCAGATTTTGGGCTACATCACATCAACCTGCCTGAAGTAATCAAGATCATCCCAGCCGTTACGGCTGAGGTCCAGCGAGTAGCGCTGCAAACCCAATGTGCTGAGAAGCTCCCGCACTGTTTCTGGGGCTCCATGTAAGACTGACACCTGTGGACACACGTTGCTTTTGTAAATATTAAAGCTAAACCCCAAAGCTAATCCTAAAGTCCATATTTACACAGTGCAATAAACAACATAATCCATAACAGAAAACTACTGCACTCACCCTCTTTCTCCCAGCTGTAGTTTCTCTCACCAGCTAAATCATAATCATATCCATGATGCCTTTGCTGAGACGATATTTGATTATATTGGTAATTCCTGTCTACTGGCTGAAAATCCACCTCACTTAATGATTTTGCAATTTGGAGGGCTGTGAGTGAGTTGTCTCCTGAAGTTGTAGTTGACTGCTCTACTATCCAGGGTACTGAGGATTCATGAACGGGAGCAGTTGTAGACATATATGGGTAGAGCTTTGGTCCATTTCGCATTGGCATGGGCCGACCTTGGTGTAGCCTGTGATAGTCCTTTCTGTCTTTTTCTTTGAGTGGCGCCTGTATGTTCCGGGAAAAAACAGAACTGTTCATGTAGGAGTTTGTGACTTTTTTGACTGATAATACTGAATCCTGTGTCATATTGTTCTTATGGGATTGTAACTGTAAAGATGCATTGGAGGAGGTGGTATGTCTTTGGTTTGGGGATGTATTAGGAACATCTGGACCTGGGAAAAGCTGATAAGAGGAAGCAGTTGACGTCAGTTCACTTTGAGTCTCGCAAGATGATTCATAGGGTGCTAAAGATCCAGGAATGTCAATCTCTGTGAAATCGGACCTCCGAGCAGACCTTTTGCCATGGCTGTGACCTCCAGTCACTCTAGGGAGCTGTATCACAGCATCTTTGGCCCATTCTTCTTGGGATTCTTTGCTGGGTGAGGGAATCTCTTCAACTTTTCGCAACACAGGCACCCCCTCAAAGATGAAGTATGCAGGATTGGTGTAGCTGTTTGGCGTTGCCATATATGAAGATGATGGTGCTCTACAGTGGGAACATGAAGTGTAAATCAAGGTGATGTCCAATGGAAAAGGGTAGCAGAACATGATCATCTGAACAAGTATGTTAATAAAACTACTTTACCATAGAACAAATGAACACTATTTATTAACCTAGGTCTATTTTTTGACTCACTGGGTTGGGAATGCACAGGAATATGGGCGAGACAAATGATCCTTCGTTGTTTCCTTCTCATCCTTCTCCATGCAGAGCCACTCTGTAATGTGCAGGAGACATGTCTTATGTCTAAATGTTTAAATATTGTAGTCATCTGTGACACAGCCACTGGGTTTTCAATGAGCAGTACGCTAAGTTTCCATATTTCAGTTCAAGTCTTAGAATGCTTCTGGACAACATCAGGCAGCACGGCAGCAAAAGAGGAAGCCATGGTAGATAGAAAAGTGAAAACAAGGCCAAAGCAGAGGAGGAACTAAATATTTGAGGAAATGATAGACACACCATAGACCCTTTCCCGGATCCTTCGGCGGTCTGGTGGTATATAAACCCTGATTCGACCTCGAATAGAACCCATCTCTTCTCCTCTGTTAGTCAAGCATGTCTCAAATAGATCCAATGATTTCCCTGTTACCGAGCGAAGAGCCACACAGCATTCGCCTGAAATGGCATAACTATACAATCAATATGACCATAATGTTTCAACAGTGCCTTTCAATAGAAATTAAGAAATTAAGATTATGTGTATGTTCCTGGTTATGATGTAATGGTTTCTAAAAACCGAACCACTGTTTCAGAGAAACTTCATTCAAAAAGACATGAAGCTCATCATGACCATGTACCGTATGACTCAAAGCCATCACATGACTTCACAGACAACAACAAGTGCTGATCCCGGAGATGCTCTAGATCTGAGAACACTGGGTGGAGCTGAAAAAAAGAGAAATTTGATTTGGTGTTCCAACCAAATACTTATCAAAAATAGCATAGCTCCAAATGATCAAATTGAGCCAAATTGCCTCTATCACAACCTTGGGGAACTGTTTTGAAGACCAGCCAAGTTTAAGAAATCCTGGTACCTCACAGTACTGTGAGTCATTCTCAGCAGAACGTCGAGACTCTACACACAAGGAGAAGCATAAAGTAAAAAAAAAAAGATCTGTCACATTTATCCATGACCTCCTGGCATTTCAAAAGGAAACAGATTGGCAATGAAACACTGCATGCTCGCTAGCCTGATTAATTATTGCACAAAAGATACCTTCTAGATAGCGGGAGTGGAACTCGATGAAAAACTTGGCCTTGCTAGAAGTTTTCACTACAGCTTCAATCACCTCCAGCTCAATGCTGGCTCTCTCTGAACCCAATTCTACATCCACAGAGACAGAAAAAGAGGAATGTGAGATGGTTATAACACTAAGAGAAGCATAAAACAAATACTCAATTAAAAAAAACACTTTGATTTTATTTATGGGGTTAGTGTTCCAAACCCATAAGACTTTTGTTATAGTTTTTAAAGCATTTTATACGCTTTTGCATAAACTTTGACACACAATGAAGAAATTTTCAATGAAATCTGAAAGATTTTTGTTCCAGTGTCTATCCATTGAAAGTCCATTCCACCTAAAACTTCTATGCATCAAAAAGTACATTAAAAAAATTGTAAAAGAAATCCATGTATATTAAGCTGTTTTATCAAAGTCTTCTGAAGAGATATAATTGTGTTGAAAATGTATGACTTTATTCACATATAAACACTGATCAGAGGACATATATAAAGCACATCAAACACAGAAAATGAAAGCTCAAATGTGCTTGCTTGACGTTTGAGAACCAATGAGGTTTGTCCTCACGTATCAACTTATGCAACAACCAATATTTTTTTCATTCAAGTTTCTAAAGTAAACAAATATATTATGAGTTTGGAACAACATCAGGGTGAGTAAATGACAATTAAAATTTTTGTGCGCACTAACCCTTTAAGAATGATCTAAAAGTTGAAATCATTTTAGGCTGTCTATGTTGGTGCTGTTAAAAATGTACCAGCCTTGAAAAAAAATGTGTTCGGTGGCAAAGGGAAATGGTTAAGGAATAAGGAAATGCATGTTCAGCAACCCCTAATATAACTCTTTGTGTTATAAAATGACTCAAATGTCAAAAACTCCAGTGTCAGAGACTCCATACCTGTTCTGGGAAACTGTGATATCACACCCACTTCAAAAGTCGCAAAAACAGGAGAGTGATCACTGGTGAAGATGTCATCTGTGCATCCTGATGAACAGAACCAAAGGATCAGTTCAAATATTTGCTAATCAATTCAATTCTTAAAGCTGTAATTGGGGTGGAGTTAAATTTTTTATTTAATGAGTCTAAAAACATACAAACCATCTGAACATTAGCAACCATCCCATTAATAAATAACCAAATTAATTAAACATCACATTCCAATCTCATTGAATGCTGCCATTTAAAAAGATTCTAAAAACACTTATGTGAGGTAGTAATGAAATACTAAGCATTTGGTCAGTGTTGGCTGTGTTTATATACACTAGCATAATATATGTTGGAGGCCTTTGCTGAGGAGGCTGAATTCACATGTTTGTTGAGCAGACGGACAGACAGGATATGACTCTGATTATGGACCGCAGACCTACAATCGTACCCAAAGTAAACCTTTGTTGTGCAGGGTAGCTACACACATCTCATTCCAAAATTCTACAAAAATAGCAGTCCAATGTTTTAGTTACTTCCCTCAAGCTGAAGTGCAAACCAACAAAGGAGAATGCCTAGCCACTTGATGCATTATAAAGACACTGTAATGCATGGACTACATTTTTCTTTTGCACTATTGAGAATAAGAATTGGGAGAAATAGGAATAACATACCATATGAGGTACAGATTATGTGTGACTCTGGGTAGGACTTCCACAGAACTCTATCACACCAAGAGGGCCCGTTGACTTGCACCTGAGGAAAGTTTGAATTGAGTTTTAATAAAACAAAATAATACAAAACAAAAAGGATGAGATCTATGTCGTCACACATGATGAGTCAAATCATATCACACATTTTATTCATGGGTCACTATAAGTTTATACAGGATGTTAGGATGTCATTAACAAAGGCTGATAGATTAAATGAAATTAAAAGTTTTACCCCACTGGACTTGTATTTCTGCCATAGATAACAGTCTCTAGAACCACGTTCATACCGATAGGTGGGTGGAAACAAAATCTTCTCCTCCTCTTCACAGACAGAGCAAGAACAAAACCAAGAACGAAATATTAAAGTGTCTGTTAATGATTTTTTTTTTGTCCCACTGTTGTTGTGTAATCACATCTATTGATTTCATGTATCTGTGGTGTCCCTGGGAGGAGAAGAGCAGCCGCAGTTCTTACTAAAGTTAAAAAAGGCCTTTCTTCTGTGCCGCTCTCTGGTCAATTGGTCTGCACACATCAGCTCCTCGAATTCTCGCTTTGAAACATGCTTCAATATGTCCTGCAAAAGGGAGACCTCAGTCAGGGACAGGTGACCTTCAATATATAATACAAGTGAGCACAAGGATTCATAGAACAACTCAGTTCGATTCAATGCGCTTAATGGGGTCTCCTTAGAGCAATGTTTGAATTACTATGGATCACTGTTAATAAAAAGCAGTGAGCGGGAATAAGTAAAGCTGGAGTGACTAATATCTAGACAGAAATAAATTAGATATAAGCTATGTGACCAGAGCATCCAGGTCCAGGCGGTAGTTGAGGTCTCCACACCAAAAGAGATGATTGAAACGAAGGCTAATGTCAAATGTGCTGAGCTGCTTTTCTCCAAGAGACAAGAGTCTGAGGATGTCTTGGAAGTTGTGGTTCCTCCTAAGACAGGAAAGAGGAATAATGCAAAATAGACACTCGCACATACACAACCATTCTAAAGTTTGGGGTCTATAAATACAGCAAAAAAAGTAATAGTTTTAAAAATATACAAAAATGTTTTCCATTTTAATATATATTTAAAATGTAATTTATTCCTGTGATGGCAAAGCTGAATGTTCAGCATCATTACTCCAGTCTTCAGTGTCACATGATCCTTTAGAAATCATTCTGATATACTGACTTGATTCTCAAGAAACATTCCTTGTTATTATCAATCAATGTTGAACACAATCGTTCTGCTTAATATTTTTGTGAAAACATTATTTTTTGGATTTTTAAAAAAAATAGAAAATCCAAAAGAACAGCATTTATTTGAAATAGAAATCTTTTGTATCAATCTAAGTCATTACTGTCACTTTTGATCAATTTAATATGTATTTGCTGAATAAAATTATTCATAAAAAAAAAACTGACCCCAAACTTTTGAACAATAGTGTACAACACATAGTAACATGATGTTATATAGATGTTTCATACTTAAAAGGTCTACTCAAGTGGCTTGAATTGCACAGCATTATTTGGCTTGTCTAAATACTCACACTTACAGTCTTAGCAACTTGAGAGCACGTGCACACAACAGGAAGTGCACAAGACTGTTCCAGATCTTAAAAACACCAAAGTGGATTTCCCTTAACGCACACTAAATCCACACTCAGCAGCGGTATTCAAGGCTAAGTGTATCTCATAATGCACCATGTTCTGGAAATAAATCATGAGACTTTTTGCAGAGATTATGCGAGATGTCTCAGAAACCTTTCCAAGTTAAATATGAATAATAATTAGATATTACATAAAATTTGGTACCAAAACACAATGTGTTGCACATTTTATTGGTGCAAAGGTGAGTATGTTTCTTTTGTACAACATTTGCAACTGCTTTTTTAACTGCTCTTAATTAGAAGCAACACAATTACTAAATTGTGTTATCTGTTATAGAGACTATTGAACAGACACAGACAAGTTTATTTTTGAATGCAAAATATTGAAAATCAAATTAAAGCTCTGTAAACACTTGCATTTTTAAAACACTATAACTGTGTACCATCGGGTAATAGAAAAGTTCTACACACACTTGTGGTCTTGGGCTAAATACAGAAAATACGTCATGCAAGTAGACAAGCGGTCAAGTGAAAAGACCACAAGTGGGGGTATTTGGACAAGCTCATCCTATGTGTCGACAATTTTAAATGAAACACAAAAACACAGTGTGACACATAAAAAACATCCAAAACTCTTTTTAAGATATCCAGTAGTGTTTTGTTTCTATCACAACTTGGACCAGAGCTGTTGAGCTCAGCAGAACTGCATTTGACAGTTTATTTTCAGCGTCTATAGTGTAGGGGGCGGGACACTTCAGATTCTAGAGAGCATTGATCGGACAGAAAATCAGATGAGAAGCTGACGTGTAGGGTGATGTCATAAAAATAATCTATCCATATTTGCCAAATTTAAAGACTGTAAGTTTTGAATGCTAACAAATTCTGTCATTGTTTTACAGCACATTAGCTTACAGATAACCTTAAGACTAACATATTCATACTTAAAGCCAAAAAAACTTTGAGCAAGGTAACTAATGCAGTGGTTCTCAAACTGTGGTCTAAGAGTTATTAGCTGAAAAATATAAATACAATAATTCATACACATTGAAATAATCAACTGATTCATCAACTCATAGCAATTAATTAACTGATTTGGTTAACTTTAATTTGTGATAATTTCATATTTTGTCATGTGTTGGTTAGCCATTAAAGTATGGTGTATGATGACCATTTTTTTCTCTGGAAGTTCAGTGCTTTAAAATCTGTTTAGATTTTAAAAGTTGTGTAATGTATTCCAGGATAATTTGTGCCCTAATTTTTTTGTAAAGTAAAAGAGTATTTGGGTTGATATGTGGTCTGCAGTTTTTACTTTTGGTCCGTCACCACGTTTGAAATCCACTTCTATATTTTAAAGATATGTGTGAATACCTGAGTGCTTTATCACTACCAGAAGTCAGATGACAGTTAACAAAACCCATTGAGGTGCCATTAAAGAGAAGAGAAACTCCTACTGCTCCCTTATTTCCTGTAACCACAAAGAAAAAAACAAATGAATCTAAATATATATATATATATATATATATATATATATATATATATATATATATATATATATATATATATATATAAGTATGATTTATTTATCACTTGATTTGTTTTGCTTGGCTAAAAGACAAGGATATACAGGAGGTGAGAAAACAGAAAAAAGAAGAGTTAGTGGGTGTGTTTATTGGTTTGTTTGAGCAAGATATATTTGTACCGAGTGTGTTCCCCAGGCCAGTTTTAACACTAGCCGTGTTTACTTGACTGATGCATCCTTCATGTTCTGGTTTCACAAACACAGCCAGTCTGACATTACAAAGGGACTGTACTGCTACCTACAGGAGAAACACAATAACACACTCACAATCTACTCTCACCAATTTAACACTTTAATGTCATCCAATCAAATGATTAATATAGATACGTGATCAAAAAAAGAAGAAGAAGAAACTTGTGTTCTTGACTATGAACATTTTGATTTCATAAAGTCAGACCTGTTTGAAGTCGATGTTGGTTGCACTCCGAAGCGTGGCTCTGATGTGTTCAGCCCATTCTTTCTCGCCCTGCGGGTTGTCCTGAGTGCCCACTGCATAGATATCATGAGGCAGGGAGGCGATGGACTCATCTGGGGTGAGACCCAGACCACAGCAAGTAACCCAGGACTGAAGTGAACCGGGTGGTGGAGTGCCCCCTGCAGGCAAAATACAGAAACAACAATGAAATATTTTGCAGCAACTGTTGAGGCCATAATATTTATTATTAATGATATACTGTATATCCATACCCATGTTCCAGGTGCCCACAAACACAGAGATGACATCAAGCTCAGACTGCTGGGAGTGAGCAGCTTTCATAAGCTGCAGCAGCCGACAGAATGCTTCTCGTTTCTGTGGGAGACACATCAGTACATCAGATTTAGACCATTTAGGTAAGCCAATTCAAGTCTTTCTCCTCACCTTTATGCTTTCAAACACAAGTTCTCTCGGCGGATTGTGATGACTGTCTATGACCATTTTCAGCTTGGCAGGGCTTCTCTGAATCTTCACCAACTGCACGACTAAAACATAAAAGCATTAGATGGCATTTACTAGCCTTGTATGATAATAATGGAGACTGAAGTAACTCAGGTTTTAAGGCAAGATAAACTCACTCCTGTTGTGTGTGACAGTCTCCACACTGAATGAGCCAGTCTTCTTGTCAAACAGCAGCACTCCTGCATCTATGTCTACTGACACTGTTTGCCTGCCATACCTGACCACCTTGACCGACATGCACATAAATAAATGCAAACACTTTCATAGTTTAAATATTACCAGTAAGCAAAACAATAGGCACTAATGTGCTACCTGAAAGCTGTGGACAGTGTTAGGTTTTCCCAATTTTTGGGGGACTGTGATGGACTCAGGAGGAGTGACTGGTTGCAAAGATAAGTTGTGATTGGTTACAGCTTCTTGCAAAGCTTTGAGAACCTGAAAAAGACATGATATTGTCATCATCATCACAGACAGAAATGCAAAAAGATGACAAGTATGTGGTTTGTGTGGATTGGCATGCTGTTTTTGTCATATGCATCATACCCTCTTCTCTAGAGATGACAACAGGTTACAGAGGGCAGTGAGCTTGTGAAGTAAATTATCCATGTTTTCTTCAGGGCTCTTTCCTGTATTCTATTAAAAAGAGAGTTTATAAGACAACAGGAATTTATAAGGTAAAGGAGACATTGATTTGTCTCCGCTCTGCATGCTCATACTATGCTGTTGCTAAGGCGTTCTGAGAAATTGCGAAGTTGTTCTGAGTGATTGCTATGCGATTATTTCTTGGCACAAGTTAAAAGAGTTTGCCTCCAAGGCTCTATAATATTCTGGTCCCTAATGATAGGATCTAAGGCACTGGTTCTCAAGCCCACTAGGGGGCCTCAGAAAACTTTAAATTATTGCAATGTATATATTATTGTTATAATAATAATAATAATACAAAAAATAAAAACATTATATAAAAACTAAAAAAAACACAAAAAAAATGTTTAGTAAAATTAACTTTGGTGAACTTTTTTTTTGGGGGGGGGGGGGGGGGGGCTTGAAAATAAGGCAGTCATATCACTTAAAAAGTAACAGTAAACCTTTTCTCAGCAAGCTGCATGATTTTAGCTATTATACACTAAATTAATACTTAGGGTCAGGGGCTCAGGGCTTTGTTCAAATTCCTAACAAGAAGAATGAGCAATAGTAATAGTGATGCTTGCCTGTGCAAAGACCATTAAAGATCCTATTCCTGTTTGAACATGTGATACATTTTTGAATTTGTGGTTCCCTATATCAGCCACACAGTGCAGTGCTTCATAATTCAGGAAAATGTTGCACGCCAAGCCAATTTATTAAACTATATTAACATTTATTAAAGAAAAATATGACTTATAATAGCAGCCTGTATTTGTGTACCTGCATTGTGGAGAAGGTGAGGTGCCCACAAGGATGATCAAACACTTTTGCTAAGGTTTCCAAACTGGACAGAGTCTGGTCAATCTCACTGTGGTAAACAAATCAGCAATAACTTTTTCTTGAAAATATTCAGATGTTCTTATTCCAAATAATTGCAGCTGTGTGTAAAGTGAGATGTGATGTTAGAGAAACAGCACCTGTGCAGACTGTCACATGCACGGCTGAGGATGCACTGAAAGTGTTGCAGTCCTGATGTGCCTCCTTTCACATTCTCCAGGTCCTTACACACATTACTGTGTAGATACTCCTCCAGTAATTGTACAATCTCACAGCCTGCACTGCAGAGGTAAACATTGGTACACTGAGCTGTAAGGAGCGACACTGTTTTCACACAATTTTATATAAAGGCACAGAGCTACAGACAGTGATATGTGATCCATAAGTCATGTGTGAATGAATGTACCTATTTGGCCTGAGCTCCTGAAGCCTCTGCAGCAGTAAATGAGCTGCTGAACTGGAAGGTGGAGGCTGGCCTGCAGGGGACATTGCACGTGGTGGAGGGGTGACAAATGTTGAACTTGGCTTCTCATCGTCTCCATCTGCACCAAAAAGACACCTGTATTTAATTGTTTAATTGTAATAAATTTATACTAAAACAACCAAAACACTATAGTTTATATAAGTTAAATCGTCATAATCTACCTACCAAAATTGCCCCTTCTTCACAGCACAGTGAATGTTGGTTAAAAGCTATAGTTTGAAGCAATGCACTCACTGAACTGAAGCGCTTAACATCTTTATTGAGAGAATGTTGTTTGTCAGTTTGGGCTTCTATCATCTTACCTGAGCTCTCATCGTTGGGGTCTGATTCACGCATAACAGGGTAAAGCAATGGGGCCACCAGACGTTTTTGTGGGTGTTGATAACCCATAATTAAATCACTAAGAGTACGGAAACAATTCACCTGCACTCCCTGCGTGGCCTGTAACAAAAACACGAATGACCCGACACATACAGGCAAACAAATTCAGGAATCAGTTACAGCAGTACAATGAGTATTTGAAATATGCATAACAAGATTTTAAAATTCTGTCCTAATATGGGAAGGTGGAAAGGGATCATCAGTGTAGGTTAACAGGAAAAATCATACTACCAAAAGTGTGAAAACTTTCCTACAAAATCTGTATGATGACAGGCCTGGTTTCACAGACAGGGTTTAGACTTTTACAGGTTTTTAGCTTTTATAAACGTGCCTTAGAACAAACATTACTGGTGTGCACCTTGAGACAAAACAATGGCACTGACATATTTAAAAATATGTCGGTGCAAGTTTCTTTCAGTTAAAACAGCCCAGACATGCATTTTAGTCTGGGACTAGGCTTAAGGGTTATTTTTGATTTATATTTCAGAATTGGCTGACTTTTTGTTAAATAACAAATATTTAGAATTCTGACAGACCTATTAAACTTGCATGCCAAAAAATAATTTGAGACTCTCCTGCATAAACTAAAAAAAGAATGGCAGAAAATGCAGAACTGCTAGGTTTGCCACAAAAAGAAGTTGGACTATATAGTCTATGTAACTCCCAAAACATTTTAGTTTTTCCGCTTTATGGACCAAATATACAATTACATTATGATGCCCTCAATCTTGCGTCTGCCAAATTCTACATACCACGAACAGCCACTAGCCAGCTACCCACTGTGCAAACAAGAGCATACACACACACACACATACTCTACTTAAACCATCAGGCATCATGACAAATAAAATAACCCACTCTTTGAATGCCTTTTTTTAGAAGCTTGTATTTTGAAAGCATGGTCGATAAAACCATTTTGGCAAAAATGTTTAATTATTTCCCCTAAAATCTCCAAATAGCCGCATGTTTTTTCCTTCCAAGTGTGCAGCTCTTGAAAAGCGATTAAAAGAAATCAGACACTGGGAGGGGGAGAATATTCAGAAAATGTTTCTTTTTCACAATAGAAAGCAACACTAACTTAATAAGCCTCTTCTTGTGTGTGTATATGTTATCCATTCTGTGTTTTAAATAGGAAACAGGCATTAAATTCACTTTTAAAATATAAACCTTACTGGTAGAGTGTTTCTGAAACACACCAACACATCTCATCCATGCACAGAAAAGAATTTGCAAAAATGCATCTAGTACTGCTGCCTGGCCAAAACCTTTGACATAGAAACAATTATGTCACACATATTTTAATCTCCACACAGACAGACAAACCCATTCTGTTCATTCTGAGTGCAGGAGGAATCTGTGTGAAACATTTTATTGACAGCGAGTGCCACCAAGGTCAATTTGAAACCAACACAGCTGCATGCTTCAGACAGCAGACAATAACAAGTCTGCTTGTTTTTTTGAAGAATAAGAAAAACTGAAAGTAACTAGATGAGTATCAAGTAATTTCCATGTGAAATTGCAAATTCATTTAAAGATACAACCATCATTTAAGGTCTCCTGCCTAACAAGGCATAATTTTCGCATGCATTTACTTTCTTACTTGTGACTGTGCATTTGACTGTGTGAACTCCTTTGTCTGCTCACCTGCACAGCCAGTAACCCATCTGCATCAGGAAGGATTCGGTATGTGTGAACATGTCGCTGGAACCTATGGACAAGACAGACAGACTGTTGAATCTAAGATAATACAGTAAAATAAATAGTCTTAAAGCTGAAGTTTACCCAAAAATGAATGTGTCTATCAAAATGTAGTGACTGTCTTTCTTCCATGGAGCGCAAGAGGAGATGTTAGGCAGGATGTTTATGCTGCTCTTTTCCATACAATGAAAGTGAATGGTGACCACGACTGTCAAACAATATTTTCATTGAAGAGCAACTGAAACTACAGTCAGTCAGTTGTCAGTTTTTAACACATATGACTTCATGAGACTGCACATGTTCTGTGTACCATAGTGCTTTTTTTTGTCCTTTTTAAGATCTCATCAGCTTGTACACGAGACATCAGCTCAGACATTCTGCTAAACTTCTCCTCTGGTGTTTAGCAGAAAATAGAAAGCCAACCAACCCTTTAAATAATCACATAAATAGAACATTTTGTGGCTTCATGAAACACTGTGTTCATGCCTGACATCGATGGTTTCCATGGTCACCACAGGGCAGCAAACATTAAATTTACTTAACTTAGGTGAGTAGATTTTGCTGAATTCAGTGAATTTCTATATAATAATGTAATATTTACTTAAATTCTTTAAGAATGTTAAGTACAGTAGGAAGTAGATTGTACAGAGCAGTAGCAGTAAAATTTAATGTGAAATTAACCTTGAAATTTTACTTTAAAATTTAGTGCAAGTAAATCCTACAAGTAATTTTTTTCAGCGTGTTTAATTCTGAAAGTAGGTTAAAAGTTAATTTATACCATATAAAAGTCCACAGTAAAATAAAAGACAACCAGTTAATGTGGTCACTGAGGCCATCAGTATGTGTCATATCATACATGATCATATTTCTGTGCCCATAGGAGGTTAGATATATCAGAATTTGTGTTCATTTGCATCTGGCCACACAACCTGGAATATGTATTCAACTGAGACCAGTGAACACATGATTAGAAAGCTCAGTGTTTCCAGGTAATCTAAAAAAAGAAAACAAAGCACAGAGAGGAAGTGCGACTGTGTGAGTAGATGTTTTGCATGTGAACTGTTTCAGAGAGAAGAAACGAGGTAGAGGGCAAGGGAAAGAATGAATGAGAGAGAACTGAAGAAAGAAAGTAGGGAGTGCAGTTGGAGCTGGAGGGCTCAGCCTTCAGGAATGTGTCTGGCTGTGGGCCACAGTGGAGAGAAAAGCAGTGCGGTCACTGGAGCCTGTTCCCTCTTACAGGAGCCAGAGACAGGAGGAAAACAGGGAAAACTGAGGCCTGAACAAAGCTGACCGAGTGGGGCCTAGAGGAACTGCTGTAGACTGGGTGTTGTCTCCTGGAGCTCATGTGCATTGAGATAGACAGTACTAAACTAAAAAAGTAGCCATAGTAACTGTCTTACCAAAGTTCTGCTGAAACCTGATGGGGAAGGCAGACACATGGCTGTAAAATCCATCTCACAGGCAAAGACTATAGAAAAAAGGACTACAATAGTTTGTTGACTTTTTTAAGATACCTGGTTACTATTGTGATTTACTTTAAAAGGTCATTGTGCATCACCAGGAAGTGTTGTAAATAGACAGCTGGGTGTGGTGCCAAACTCATTCTAGGTAAATTTATCACATCACAACCAAGTGTGTGTAAAGGCTGGAGTACACTATATGATTTTTAAAATCGGAACAGTTTTCAAAACACTAGGCATCATTGTAAATGGGTTACAGAAAATCCGGTCATCATACAACAAACGCACACTACTAGACTTTCATGCTTTTCTGAACACAACAACTCATGCAGAAACATGCACCTTGTTGCTAAAAGATGCATGGCTATATGTGTTGTAAAACTGGCTAAAATATCAAACATATTTGACATCCTCTGACTGGTTGAAACCATTATACACTGTTAATTTTTAATGAAATTGGTCAATTCTGACCACCTAAAATCTGCAAATTGGTTCTACCCTTTGGCATCTAGCATTGCCTCATCATTCATCTGCAATTCTGTGCAAATGTTGTGTAGTGTATTATATTATTAAGGTGTTGTACTCACAGCAGACACAAGGCGTAGGCTCCAGGCACAGATTCGCTGTCCCTCACCAAGAAGCTGCCATCTCTCCCCGCACGGGCCAGCAGCTCTTCAGCTCGAACACGGCTGATGTCTCGATGGTACCACGCTGCTGTTGTCATGGTGCTTTCAAAAGAGTGTCCTAGCAGAATATAATACAGTCTAATTTCCAAAAACCAAAATGGTTGACACAACTTCGGTGAAAGATCACATATTGATACTGTTGATCTCCAGTGATACCAAAACCAGAGGTCCACACTGTCTTCCCCTCTCTGTCAAGAGCTGAGCATGCAGCATCAGATCCAGAGATCGTTACGGCATCCAAAAGCTTTTTTGTTTACACTGTCTATTGTGTTTGCCTTCCCATGAGCATGTGCGTTTTAAAGGCAGAATGCATATTTGGCTTGAGGACAGATCCAGGACCGGCCTCCTCCTCTCGTGATCTGCAACAACTCCACTTGTGAGAGCTTATTACAGAGTGAGACTGAGGAAGATGACAGAGCATCCATACACATGCTGCCCAGCCCACTGACAAAAGCTCCTATTGTCTGGCAGCAAAAATATCCAAGAAGAGGAACCAAGAGTGAAGCCAAGCATCAGCTCCAGACTGTGCAGACATGAAAAGGCAGTGGAGCAGTACCACCACAAATTCAAATACTTTTCCACTCGGTTGGTTTTGCCTTATAAGGGCAAAGCAACACCCCTCTGAGAACTTCAGCTGATGTCTGGAAACTCCACTAAAAAGACAGTTAACTCCAGATAGAGGTTCACCAACAAGCCTTAGGGTAAGAACTAGACCTGTACTCCATTCGCAAAGATGAAAAACCATAAGGGTCAGCATGTAGATGTAAAATTAAATTGGCTGGACCCCTGGTAAATGTAAGGTAGTGTTTCACAACTCCAGATGGCAGAGGAAGAAGAGAGAGCAGAAAAAATGAAAACACTAACCTGAATTCCTCTAAGTGACCTCACATCATCGGTGGTTCATGAACCTGAGCCCAGCGTATTAGTAACTTCCAGTCTCACTCATTCTTTCTTTCTACCCCTCCGAGGGATCTTCAGAAAAACCCACACAGTAGCACTGTAGCTAAATCATTGTCACATGCTTTGAATCGGTCTCTCTCCCCTTCGTACGCTAACAGCTCAGAAGATCTGGGTTACTGTGCTATGCTTCCAGTTGTTTTACTCCTTCACTCCTTGTTGGCTTCTCATCTCCCTCTGTCTGTCCAGGAAGTGAAGAACACAAGCTCTGCCATATGGATACGATCATCCCCCTTTCTCTGCGTCTCTTGTTTTGTCCTTCTCCTCCTCCTGCCCTCCTTTTCTTCTCTCTTTCTGTTTCCAGCTGCTTGATTAACACCATCCCTCACTACTCAGCAAAAACCCCTCTGCAAATCTCACCACCAGACACACATCACATATCTCTGTTTGTTGTGAGTGGGCTATAAAAAGTCTTTCCACCTATTAGGTAGCTATGAAGGAAGTCAGGCGGTCCCTAGAAGTTTCTACCGCACCCTTCATTCGTAGTGTTGTCTGTTCAGTGTTGTGGCAATAGACCACACTAGGTCGTATGAGGGTTCAGGTTTTTGTACATGCAGGAGCTTTCAAAGGTGCCATCATTTAGACTGCCAACAGCTACTCCATTGTGAAGCACTGATAAAGACAAATGATCACGGAATGTAAAAAAATCTTTATTTTTATCCCCCCGAATATGTAAACCTGAAGAGTTCATCCACACTTTTCCACCTCTGCTCTTGTTGTGGCTTTTCTGGCTCTGATTTGCATTTAAATTTTGCATTTAAAGTCGACTTAAATTGCTGTTAGCAACCTACTTTCATAATGTGATGCATTTTATCCATCCCAAATTAACTGGATGGTAAAAAGAGTTACACAGGTTACAGTCTATAATCACAACCTAAAGGACAAGCTCAACACCTGTAGATATTCTACAGGATTTACACTGATCAACACAAGTAGGATTTACACTACTTGATTGCGACAATGCTTTCCTGGGCCAGCAGCAATTTTTGCAATAAGTGTAAATAGTAATTATGCTATCTATATTGTTATAAATAGTATAACTTATATTGGCAGATACTATTTGCATTTCAGTATTTTTGTACATTAACAAGATGCAATAATAAATGATTGTTTATAGCTTGGCAGAAGGCAGATTTGAATCTGGGTCGATCGCATCAAAAGCCAGTTCTGAGATTCTTACTCTCTACTGCCTACTCCACTAAATACATTGAACCAAAAGTGTCTTTTTTTAATTTTGAGTGTACCAGACATTGGTGGGTGGAGCTAGTGTAAATAGCATTTGCCAACAAGTGTAAAGACTATTTGCACTATAAAAACAGTGTAAAAAAAAAAGTATCTTCCCCTCGCTTGGGTCCCAAGTGCGCATGGCCCCTGGGCTGTGCCCATAATGCCCATTGGAAATTCCATGTAAGCAATGTAAGGAGAAAAAGGAAAGTCACTTTAGAGGATAAGCACTGTATTAGATTTTGTTTAAAGATTATTGAAAAAAAAAAAAAAAGTAAATTCAATTAAATTAAATTTATTAGAAACAAATCCATCATTAAACGTTTTCAAACTGTTGCTTCCGGCTTAAAGGGATACTCCACCCTAAAATGAAAATTTTGTCATTAATCACTTAACCCCATGTCTTTCCAAACCCATAAAAGCTTTGTTCATCTTCGGAACACAATTTAAGATATTTCGGATGAAAACCGGTAGGCTTGTGACTGTCCCATAGACTGCCAAGTAAGTAACACTGTCAAGGTCCAGGAAAGTATGAAAAACATCGTCAGAATACTCCATCTGCCATCAGTGATTCAACCCTAACGTTATGAAGCGACAAGAATATCTATTGTTTGTGAAGAAAACAAAAATAACGACTTTATTCAACAATTCGTTATTCAACAAACCGTAGCGCCATTTTTTAGAATATCCGCTGAACGCAAGCAGTGTACGCTGTTCTCACAGAGACAGATCTAGATTCAGTGGTAGCAAAGATCAATATATCAAAGAAAATACAGAAGTGATCAGATAGTGCTACGTCCTTAATAACAATGAATGAAATGTTTAGACCCCTACTGATGATTAAATCTAGAGTGTGTCTACCTTTGTGTGTAGGTCCATGCACATGCTGAATCAGGTCAAAAGTGTTTAAAACAGTTTTATCATTTCTTTTGTAATTTTGTTTTCTGCATTATCTATGTGAATATTAAAATCCCCTGCAATAGCAAAACAGTCAAAGTCTGAGGAAATCATTGATAACATTTCTGTGAACTCTTCAACAAAGGCTGGATAGTATGTTGGAGGCCTGTAAATAATGATAAACAGAATGCATGGAGCACCTTTCAGCACAATCACTATTGATATTCAAAAGACAAGTTACTGACCAAATCACATTTGCTTGCATTGATAGACATCTTTAAATAGAGCAGCTACACCTGTCCTAACACCTCTCCATCTTCACACCCACAACATTAAGTGATTCGAAGAAGTTGTGGTCATCTTCGCCAGCAAAGGATGAACAACAACCTACAAAAAGTTTATTTTGTTTTGATCCAGATTCTGTAGATATGAAGGTCACATGGTTGGAACGTGCCCGTTTTTTTTTGCGCTCTTTTCTGAAGGTACAGTCCATCCTATTACCCCCTGGGGTCATTTTTACACAACACACAATGGATTACATCCATCTCTGACTAAGGCTAAGCCATCTAAGACATGCTCTCAGTGTCCAGCAATTCATACAGTCACAGAATCTATTGCTTCTCTTCCACCTGAGGGAATATTGGCCTTTTTTAGCACCAAACACAGCAAAGAACTGTTTCCAGAGCTTTGCTTCCGCATGCTAAAACTCCCCAATCCTAGCACAAGCAGAGCTTGACCTTTATTTTAATCACATTAATTTTTGACTGCATTGGCCGGTAATTCAGTGTGAGCCATTAAGACCAGCAAAAGGTCAGACTAGCAAAGAGCATTACCTGCTTATTCCAAAGTATTATGAGAAAGAAACAGGTGTTGGAAGAGGATTTGCCCTCTCTAAAGATAGAACCTTCATGCTTAAATAGAAATGTATGGCTATTTAAATTGCTTAAGTTAAAAACGCTTTTTGAAAATAGTTTTACAGTATAGGTCTACTGGCCTACCTTCTATATGAGTTTTTAAAGAGTGAGTAGTGAGTATTAAAAGAAAATGTTTGAATATTGAGAGAAACTCAAGAGACAGTCTTCTAGCATAAGAGAACGTGTTACAACAATGTTTGTGTGTTTTGTCTGTCTTAGAACCGTGAGGAGATAAGAAAAGGTCTTAAGACATTAGGAAAGAGGATTATGAATAAAAGCCAAGCACATGAGCATTAACAATCAGCCCCTTCAAGATAAATCACTTTGTTTGTTTTACTAAAATAATAATAATAATAACAATAATAATAATAAGCTAAATTGAACTTAAATTTTCTCTAATCAAACATGATTTCTTCTTGAGTTTTAGGTAACAGGATGCATGTCTGCAGTCTTCAGATAAGTCATTTAAATTAGTCATCTGGGGAGTGACTGAGCATGCGAGGACACAGGAAATTAAACCAAGATGTTTAGCGCAAAGTTGAAAACTGAATTTGGTTTGGAAATTCTGAGATGTGAACCCATTTGTGGCTTGGAGATAGCAAAGTCATGTGTTGTCATCTAGACCACCCGTTTTTGAATATAACTCTGAACCAAAAACATGTATGAAAGCCCCAGTAAACAATTATCATTAAATGTCATTTTCAACATTCCTTTTACGGCAAATAAACTAAAAATAATATATTTGCATTTTTCCTAAATTAAGACTTACTGAAATAGTTTTAAAAAGTAAAAACAACATACTGAATTTTAAACCATACAAAAACATTATATCCAGTTGTGTCTAATTAGCAACTAAGTCTCTTACTCTTAAAAATGGCCTGTATATACTTGAAGTATTTAATAACCTAATTTGTGTATGCTGTGTATGCTAATGTGGAGGTCAGAGAAGTGTTAGTGACCTCTCAGTCAAGATCTGCATGTTCAGACCAGCAGGGTTAGAGACATAAGCAGCTGTCTCTAACTGATGCACATTTGAACAAACACACTCTAAAAAATATCTTTTCACACTCTAAAAATTATCATTCATTTTTTTTTCTTATGTGCAAAATAATGTGTAGATCTGCTATGCTGCTGCGGCAGAGCAAGTATCAACACTAGCTACTGCCAGTACATCCACAGACATGCCGCTGTGAGCATGTAAGAAATACTGCTGCTGCACATATAACCTATATGAATAACTCCCATATATAACATACATGAAATTACCCCATAGCAGGTCTATACAGTTTTACCTTAAGAAGGTGGAGGGTTTCTGAAATGCGCTGCAACTGCTACAGTAAGCACTAGCCGAGTATTTGAATGTTGATTAACAACCTAAACTACCAATAATTCCGAAAAAATAAAATCAGCTGTGCCATGTGAATAATGATGTGATTATATCAGACTGAGTTAGAAACTATCGGCCTGCACCATCATTACAAAACTTTGTATGATTTTTATTTATAATATAACTAATTTACTAACTGACCAACTACAACTAACTTCAGTGGTTGTTCAGTACTAATGTGTCTTTTTTCTAGAATTCTGCACACCACAGCAGTGACAGAAACTTAAAAAGGTCTGACAGTAGGTCTTACCTTACATTCATGAAGTAGTTGCAGTATGTCAATATTCTTTTGTTCTGTGATCACTTTACTATTGTCCATTCAGCTATGGCAAAGGTATTGATACTACCTGTATTTTAGTAATCATAGATTTCACACAGTTAACCATTTGGTGTCAGATTTAAAAGAGCATAATAGTGATCAAAACACCTTTACATGACATCTGAGAAGAGAGCACAAGCCCTATAACCATCTGTTACAGCAGGCGTGAGGTATGGTGAGAGCCCAGACATCCCAGTCTGATCCTCTCTCTTTCATTATCAGAAAAAGGATTACACCAGTCACTACTTCTATTAATAACAATATGTTCAACACTGCGTTTCCCATTCAACACCCTTTAAATGAAGCCCTCAAAGGATCACATATAGTGATAATAACTTAATGGTGCTTACATTTTTATATTAATTATACCTACATATTGTTTTAACAAACACTTTTTTCTAATTTACGTTGTCTGGGAAAGAGTTGGGACCATAGTCACTAAAATCAGATCTTTTCAGCTGTGTTTTAGTTACATCATATAAAACAACTAATAGGGACACCTAGTGGCGTGGATGCAGTCATTCAAAAAGATGATCAGTTACCAATAACATTGTAGATATGTATTATTGTCATGATTAATTTATTCCACAAGCAAAAGGTGTTATTGAATAGAAAATGGGTTTCTCATTGTGAATTTCAGGTAAGTTATGTTTGTTTTTATCACAAAGGAATGTTAAGTGTAGTGTATTGGTTAGTGCAAATACTGTAGTAACAGCCAACCAGCTGTTTGAAGTACTATATGCCACGGTCACAAATCCCCTTGAGAGTACAATGACAATATCCCTCTAACTGCTTTTGAAGAAGCCGTTGTTCTAAAAAAAGTTTGACACCCAGCTCATTCCCTCAAAACCCTGGAAGACTAATGCCAGGGAAAAACCATTTATGAATTTATTACACCAACAGGAACAATGTGAGCAGGAGTTTTAAAGCTTAGTTTACTTTGATGGCTGTCCATGCTCGTCCTGTTAGGATGAACATGCTGTATGTTATGAAGCTTTAGGAGCAGTTATTATTGTTATTTTGGCCTCATGATTTGGAAAGTGATGCCAAGGTGCAGGACATGCCCTAGATGGATGCATGCTATGTTGGAGGTGGAGCTCTGCACACAGACAAGAGATGCAAGCATATTTTTACAGCCAACCAAATGATCCTGAGGCTGACACTCTCATTCATACATGTACTCCTCAATAGCTAATCCCTCCAAGTCCAATTCTGTGTCTATTTTTATACTTATTGTAGCCAGAAAAAAGGCGACTACTAATCAACGAATAGGATTGGGTGCGAAATGAACATTTTATAACGTAGTCTGTGTAAGCCAAAGAGAGGGAGGAGAGTTTGCACTATAAAAGGCGGACGAGACAAACTGGGAAACACACTATAGGAAACTAACAACACCAGCTACAGAACGGTGCTCACGTGCAACAGTCAAGAACAAAGTAGAGGACACCTTCCCAAAACCAGGTAAGATCTGGACTGTATCACTGAAAAAAATGAATACACTTTGAGGTGCAAGTGAAAGAGTTCAGGACAGCTGTTGATTTGGATTCTGTTTATATGAGATTGTTCAATGTGAAGATTAGCATTTCTGTTTGCTATAGGAAGATCGAAATGTGGCATAGTATTTGTACACTCTCAGCAAAAAAAGTACAAAAGCTGTCACTAGGATGGTACCCTTTCAAAAAGGTACACGTGTGCCTTATTACCACCCAAAGGGTGAATGTTAGTACATTTGTAGAATAAATGCATATATTAGTATCTAAATGGTACATTTTTAGTACCCTTTAAAAGGGTACTGCCCCAGTGACAGCTTTTTTTTCTACCTTTTTTTCTGAGAGTGTACTTAATTCCAAAGATAACAAGATTCTATCATGCAGACAAGAGACCAAGGAGCATCAGTTGTTTGCATATTCAAGAATATCCATAGTTGATCATGAGAACAATAATCATCTAAATATGACATATGATACTTAGACTTTGCATGTTGATTGCACTTGAGAAAATATTGTGATTATTGTGTTTTGTAATAATTTCTATAGCACAACAAAAAGTTTAATATTCATTTAATTTTATTACTTTTGAACCACACAAGCAAATTAAATATAGTGTGATTTTTAAAAAAGCATGATGGATACATTTTGCAGGCCATATAAATGGTTTATATTTCATGTGATTTATTTGTACTCATTTACAAATTAATAGTAATTAATTCAGCTTATTTATTGGGATGCTCATGCTCAGACTTTGAAATATTTATTTTTAAATATTTCCAAAGGCCATGCAGTGCCACATTTTAAAGGAATATAATTTAGCTTCTGTTAAAATATTTTATGCACATTTTTATAATATATTTAGCAAAGTACCACTCTTTTTTTGCACCCATTTTAATAAATGACATAGTTGACTAAACATATTTTCAAACACAGTACTTTAATATTCAAAGTACATGTACAAGTAAAAATATCATTGATGTTTTGGCTCCTTGAGGGTTTGAAAACTGTTGGCCTCATTCACAGAGACACATTAGAAACAGATAAGAGCTAATCCTGAGTGTGGCTTCGGTGGAGGATTATGAAGCAGTCTATCGTTATGCTAATCTTCTCTTCTCTGATTAGCCCTAGTAGATTGAAAGCTCAGCAGGACAACATGCAAACATGAATGGTTTTCCAATTCATGTTGCTAAATCAAACGACTGCCCTCTATTGCACACATTTTACACTCCAACCTTTTCACTTCTCATTTCAGAAAGCCCCAGCTGACTTTCCATAACCATGGCAAAGTAAGTTTTTGCATATTCATTTATTCCAAGAAATGTATAAATACTTGAAATATTAGATATTAAGACATTTAAAACATCATAATCAACATTAAAAAGGCATTTAAGCCCATAATTTCTCTGTATCCTAAAGACTATTTAGGATTCTATGACACCTCTCTAGATTAAGCAGCCTTCATGTAATGCTCCTACACCCTGTTCATTAGTAGTATTAAATCTGTAGAAGTCTTTTTGGTCTTCAATCCTTGTGGATTACCAGATTATAAGAAATCCCTTTTAGAGTGGATTTACAGGGATTACCACAAGAGTTTAAAAGTAACAGTACAAAGCTTAGCATATGCAGATCACTAATCACTTCATGGAGACTAACATATTAAAAACATGCAAAAGCAGCAGATATAGAACTCTCATAATGATTATAATATCAAGACTTTATGTTTCTACAGAGTTTACAAGAAGACTAGTGGCAATGGTTCGGTAAGGCTCCTTTTATACTTCTTATACTTCACATTACTTGTCATCTGCTCTCAACCAGGATTGCCAGATCTGAGCAATAAAACTAACCCAGTGACCCTAGCCCAAACTCAAAACATGCCACTCCAATACCTAAAATACATATTTTACAGTCTCTGTTATGAGACTACAATACACACAATTACACACAATTTTAAATCACTATATAGGCTAGTAGTAATCGTAAAAACAGTCTGTTTTCATAAAGGACCTCACAGTAGTTCAGTGGTTCCCAGTCAAATATAATTTATGCAACATGTCGAACCTTTGCATTTTATGCAATGTCAAGCTACAGCTGGGAAAACAACAACCCCGGCAACAGTTTAAAAATAGCCCCATTCCGCAGGATCCAGAAACCGCAGACTTGGCAACCCTACTCTCAACATATTTATAAGACACAAGCACACATGATAATTATCTCAGTAATTATTTATTACAGTTATGCCTTTATTTGGGAAGAAGAGACTTTGTGGACCATGTGGAACGTATTGATCCAGTTGGTACGTTCTAGGCTACTTTACGATGAAAAAAATATTATTCCCTAACATTGTGGGAAGCTTTTACTTTTAAGTTTTTTTTTATTAAATGTATATATGTATATCTATACACACACTTCATTTTTCTAGTTCAAAAGACTTGTAATTTCCCTCTCAGATGGGGTGCTCAATATATACCCCACATCTCAAAACAAAAAAAAAAATTATTACATCAAATAAAACACCATCATTAAAAAAATTCACCAATAAATAAAACACTTCATCTAATGTATTTAATTTTTTAGTGTGGGTACAGCTTGCATGTGCCTTCCGCTATGGCAGAGAGGATCTGGATGTGATTGGAGTTTCCTTCAGAAAAGACATCTGGATAAAGCGCATTCAGATGCATCCCTTTGAGGGAACCAAGCCCCCAAACACACCAATCCAGGATGCGCTTTTGAAGAAAGTTGGAGACCAAGGACATCCCTTCACTTTTGATGTAAATTCACAATTATGCATTAAGCATTGAGAAAAACAATCAAGAAACACAAAACATCCTTCATTTGTGTGTCTCTTGTTCTGTCTCAGATTCCAGTACATCTCCCATGCTCAGTGTCCCTTCAGCCAGCACCAGAGGATGCCGGGAAGGTACAGTAGCAGAAATACATGCACATACACAAATAAACTCACAAACAAAAAATTGTTTTTCTAATATGTAACATGTTTACTCTTACAGCCTTGCGGGGTTGACTATGAAGTCAAAGCCTATATTGCAAATGAAGAAGACGAGACAGATGAAAAAGTTGAAAAGAAGTATGTACTGCTCCATTTTAACATAAAGATACTCTCAGACACAATTAGTAAATTTTTATTCTAATTACAATATTTCTACCAATAATAGGGACACTTGTCGTTTGATTATACGTAAAATCCAGTATGCACCAAATGAGCTAGCAGCAGGACCCAAAACCGATCTCAACAAACAGTTTATCACTGCAGACAAACCAATTCACGTGGAGGCCTCCATGGAGAAAGAGGTACAGTGTTTTAAATGCCTGTTGTAGATCATTTATGAAATTGGGATGTTTTCAACATATGCAGTTCTATGTCTCTGCATTCACTGTTCACTGTTGATTTCTCACCCTTCAGCTCTACTATCATGGAGATCCCATTCCTATCAAAGTGAAAGTGAATAATGAGACCAGTAAAGTAGTGAAGAAAATCAAAATCAGCAGTAAGTATTTTTATTATTCATTTTAATGAACAAAACAGCCAGTATTCATCCACTTACACTATGTTAAAGTGATATATACAATTTTTACATATATACAATCAGCAAAAAAATAAATATATATAGAAACCCTTATAGAATTTGTAATGGTTTTAATGGTTATAATGGGAATTGTATTTGATTTAATGGAAATTTTAATGGTCCCTTTTGGTCTCTATTAGTAATTTGTTTCCTTCTATTGATGGCATGTTAAGACTATTAAATCCTAATGGAATAAGACCCACAAAAAACACTGACAGATCAATGTAATAAAACCAGCCCAAGGTCAATTTCACAGGAAAACCACAAACTTGGCAACTCTACTACTGGAAACCATTTGGTGATCATTTTAATGGCTTATAGTTTATAGATTGTAATGTGGTATTTGTAGTGGAAATCATTAGAAGTTCTGTTATGGTTTCTATTGCTCTGCAAAATGCTTTCTGCCTAAGGTTAACTTAGCCTATATATGCCACGTTTCTGTATTAGTGTAGCCTAATACTTACATTATTTAGCAAAGCCAAATGTATCTCAGTATCGTTATACATTTCGTTTTCTTGATATGTTGCATAAGGGGGTGTTGATGGACAATGGGGTCGAAGCTCGTGTTTGTTTTGGTCTGAGATGCAGTGGTCCCGTGCGACATCTAGTGGTTAAAAACCGTATATAGAACCTTTAAGAACGATTCATTACTGCTTTTAAGTAGAAAGAAGTTTATGTTTTTCCCACAATGATCCAAAATAAACTTTAGCTCATTGTGTGTTTCAGTTCACCAAATTACAGATGTACTGCTGTACTCATACAAAAAACACAAAAAATGTCCCCAAAAAAAAAAATTTGTGAGAGCAAAAAAAAAACAAATAAAAAATTTGAAAATTACTGAGAAAAAATTTTTTTTTTGTATAATTTTTGTAGCACATTTAATAAATAATGTCAAACTGTTCAGTCAAATAATATAATAATTGTACACATTTTTCATGTTTAAAAAAAAAAACAAGTTTGATTTTGATTGTTCTTGAGAGGTGAACAAACCCCTTTTTGTAACAGGGACCAAATTAATGCAAACTCCACCTTTGAGAAGGAATATAGAGTCACTCCTCTGCTTGCCAGTAACAAAGAGAAACGTGGTCTTGCATTGGATGGCAAACTGAAAGATGAAGACACCAACCTGGCTTCTTCAACAATGTCAGTTAATCTTTATTACAACATGAATATATCCTTTAATAGGTAGTTGGAAAATGTAAAAGTCATCTTCGGGCACATGCAAATTACATCTCTGTATTTTTATGCAGTACGAAAAATTCAAAATACATTTACATATAAAAATGCACAGGCAGATAAACAATGTGTCTTATCTGAATCTCTCTATCTCTTTGCAGTCTGCTACCCAACATGGATAAACAAATGCAAGGCCTTGTTGTTTCCTACAAAATTAAGGTTACCCTCATGATGGGAGGTGGTCTCTTGGGAAGCCTAACATTAAGGTTAGCATCTTTACATTTCATCCCCAATGTCTCAGTGAAGAGACATTACCTCCTTCTTTCTCTGATGACATTTCCTCTGCTATTAAAGAAGACATTTCCCTTGATAATGCCCGGACACTACTACTTAACAAAGAACAGTCTGCTTAGTTACCTTGTCATTAAACAACAGTGAAAATAAATCCAGCAGCACATGCTGTGATGTGATTTACCATTGTGAGCAGTGAAAGGACTCAAGACATGTTTATCTTCTGTACACAGTGATATTACAGCTGAACTCCCCCTGGTTCTGATGTCACCTAAACCAGCAGGTAAGGTTTCTGTTCTTTTATATTTGGGGCCTTGGTTGTGTAATGTATATACAGATCAGTTGTACATGGATAGTTCTGTATTTGTGACATAACTTATTTTAAATTTCAAATAATACACAATACCCTGGTTTATAAAGTGGCACTGCTATGAAACATTCTAAAAAGCATAATTTTCTTGTCTTCTAACTGCATCCTTGTGCATTTGCAAATTGAGCAGAAGTGTAAGTATCAATGTAAACTTGTTTCCCATGTTGAGAAAGAAACATTTTTAAACTTTTGTTTTCATTTTGAATCTTAGACTTTGAGGCTTTAAACTAAAATTTTTTTTTTTTTTTTTTTTTTTTTTATTTCATTCATCATCCAGGACTGATATCAGCCTTGAATAGAATACAGCCAGTGATGGAGAGGAGCAAGTCAGAAGGAGAGACACTCAGGAATAGATGCAGATTCCAAACAACCTCATTTCATGAGCCATAGACTATAGACCCTAGCTGCAAATATCTGTAAAAGAAATTAGCTGTATAATGTTAAACATGGGCTAAAAGCCTTGTACACTAAGATGAACCCACTGACACTGAAACCAAGCTTGGTCTGATGCTGATGTTGTAATGTTTATTACTTCTGCCTTTATCATGGGATCTCAGATTAATAATGTTTCAATTTCTTCTCGTGTGTGAATGTAAAATATAAAGGAGTAATGAACAACTTTAAATGTATTATAGTTATATTAAATTGTATTTTGTTTTTGATTTTTTTTCTTTCTGTGGTGATGGTGGAAATTAATAAACATTGGACTGTTATTTGGACCACTACCAAAGGCTTTCCTCATCATTTATCATGACTTTATATAAATATGCAGGGGAGCAGTGAAGCACTTAATTATTATTATTATTATCATCATCCTAAAAGTATTACTGCACTATAATAGTAAATTATACATATTGTTAGAACACATATATAACACATATAGCCTATATAAACTTCTGATTTCAGATCAAATCTTAAGTATTGTTAAATTGGTGTTATGAATATTAATAATCTCTAAACAGATTAAAGCAGTGAGTGTCGCTGGTGATAACTGAATAAATGCATGAATGAATGAATGAATGAATGAATGAATGAATGCATGACTCTTTTCCTGGTTGCAGCAGTGAATTAGCTTTAGCAGAGTCGATTTGCTGCATATTCGCCTGTGCGTCTAAATTCACACTCAAGGTCACCTAAACAGACCTGCTGTATGACGAAGGTAAGCTTCACTTAGTGTTATGATATGCATTCATGTACATCGTAGCGTAGTTCACTTTAAAAGCGCATAAGCATGTCCGAGCTGCGATGAAGAATGTTACTGCGTCACTTTCAGTTTAATCCCATTGAAACTACTGGTTAGCTTAACCATAAGGGAAAATAACAAACGTGCTCCGAAGTGCATGTTTGACGAACGCTGCGGTTGTGCTATTGAAAACACAATTATGTGCGAGAAAGTTGCTGTAAATCTGCAAGACAGACTGTTGCGAAGTCTGTGACATTAGGCTACTCATGTTGTCAAATATCATAGTAAATATGCTGGGCAAATACAGATCAGAGAGTATTGTTTTGTTAAGTTTGTTACGCAAACCACTCCGTACCACTCAGCATCTGACTCTATACTTAAATAGCAATTGCGTGATTGTTATAAGCATTAGCTAGTTTACATATTTTGTTCTGCATCGGGTGTATTATAATTTTATTGGGCCGTGTGAACTTCCCAGCATACACTGCGCGCATTACGTTGTTTCCGGTTAGCTACTGGCTACCGTCAGACACCGGGATGATCAAACCTCATTCAACGGGCCCGCGTGTTTTAAGTAAACCCGCTGGTCTTCGTTATTGGAACTGTAATATTGATGATTACCGTCAGCAGTACGAGAGTGACAAGCAGTGGTCCGCTAGACGTCAGTTCATTGTGAAACACATTGAGGAGTACGAGGGAAATGCTCTTGATAAGCTGCTGGCCCTGTCGATGGTGTGGGTTAACCATGTTTTCCTGGGATGCAGGTGGGAATTTGATTTTATAGGACGTGAGAACTGGGCTGTTTTTGGGTATTTTTGGCGGGAGTTTGAGTGAATAATTATATCACAAATGTCCTGGTCAAGTTTATTTTCTGTGCATCTTAATTGCAAAGTTATACATTAGTAATGTCAACCAAAGCATGTTGTTAATATTATGACTGTTCTTTTTTTTGGGGGGGGCAGGTATGGCTCCCAATTGATGCACAAGGTGCTTGAGATGGCAGAAGGGATTGATGTTGGCAAAATGCCCTCATATGAACTAGTACCAAACGTTGAAGCAAAAAAGAGGCTATATTCATCTGATGGAAGTAAGTCTATCAATGCTTTAAGTCAATCTTATCTGTCTGTTGATCGATCGATTGGTCAGTCTTCCTATCCATCTGCCTATGCATATATCACAGCATTGAAAAGTTAATCTGTAGGTGTTTTGCATCAAATATATAAAATGTAAATATTTTATTCAGCGTTTAAACAAAATAACATTGAGTAATCATTTGCGTGTAAATTGCTATTTTAATCATATTTTATTTTATATCTCAGGTGAAGAGCCTATGAGGAAGATGCCTTTGCCAAAATTCACATCCAGACCTCGATTTGAACCTGTACACTTTGTAAGTGGCGAAAACAGTGGCAGTCAAATTGGAGAAACTGACGAAAAAGAAAACGAGAAGGAGCGCAGGAGGGGTGTGATAAATGACGTAAGACAAAGGGAACCAGATCATCAGCCATATAATGGAAACCATGGAAACGGCTCCTCTTCCTCCTCAGGCTGCCTTGAGATGCGGAGATATGGTTATGATTCTTGGCCTGAGCACACAAGTAAGGACGTGGCCTCAGGCGGCACAAGTGGGCTTGGCTATGGCAGCAGAGGGTCCACCCCGAACTTCATGGGCAAGGTGCAACAGGAGTACACCGCTAGATATGAGGTGCATACCAGCAGACATTCCGACTCATTCTCACAGGCAGGCCGAGCTGATGAATACGGAAGTGCTGGACGGTCTGGAGCCTGGGATAGCGGACGGCGTGGACTGGGATTTGGACATCAGGATAGGCCGACGTCCAGCAAGGCTTTCAGCAGGGTATACGATGGTCCAAGCAGAGGCGGCTCTGGCCTTCTCCCAACACCCTCACTGCCGTCTTCTATCCCCGCATCAACAATTGACGAAAAACTGAGGCTGATTACCAGAGTATCATCGGCTGTTTTAATTACCTTGAGAGATCCTGCATTCATGAGTGGACCTGACATGCCAAACTACAATTTCATACTCAGCCGCAGCATTCAGGCTTGCAAGACGAACCCAGAGTACATCTATGTTAATTTAAGAGATATTCCACCCGCTGACCTTCCTAAAAACAGAAAAGTACCCTCTGAAGGATATGCATGTGAACTGAGGTGTCAGTCTGTGTACCTTGCCACAGGGTACTCTGGGAGCAAAAACGGTGCCAGAGACCGAGCGTCAGAACAAGCCGTCAAGCTGTTCATGAGGCCAGTGGAAATTCGTGTTCTGCAACGGCTGTACAAGCATACTTATGTTAATGACATGGTGGTGTGCCAGGTTAACACTCCAAACCCAGTCCTTCCCCCACCTCTTCGCAACCCTGAGGACAAGCCACTCCCTAGTACCAAGGGCCAGTATGAGCCTGACCGAAGCAAACACTGGACAGAGTTTGTTATCATGGAGAACGCACATGATGCCATCTGTATACTCAACAACTCGGCTGCGTTCAACCGCATGAAAGTTGATTACACTTTTGACCCGGTTCCCAACAGCAGTTTCTGGCTCTGTAGTGTGTACTTACAGGGCGAGCTGGTGGCACAAGCCAGAGGGACCAAGAAGAGCTCAAAACATGCAGCGGCAGAGGCAGCGGTAAGGAAGTTGCGAATGAACCAGGCTGCTCGTCAACAAGAGCAGCAACAGCAGCAGAATTTTTCTGGAGGCAACCACACTTCAGACCAGCCTGGTAGTCGCTACGCCCAGCAAAGCAGCAAGAAAGCGCAGCTAGGTGAATTGGTCATCCTTGAAAACTCTGATAACGCTATTTGCATAATTAATGACACTGCTCAATTTAATAAAGTGCTTGCTGACTACAAGTTTACGGTTCTGCCGGACCATCGCTGGAGGTGTGAAGTTTACCTCGATGGTCAGTATGTGGCTGCAGGCATTGGACCCAAAAAGACAGTGAAGCACATTGCAGCAGAGGAGGCCCTCGTCACACTTCGGCGCACACAAGCTGTGGTGAAGTCCAACCTCAGGAAAGAGGGCCACGTGGATGCAATTTCCCGAAATCAAATCATGGCTCATTCTGGCGAGGAATCCATGCGACAGGAGATCAAGGAGGACAACATCGGTAACCAGCTTCTCCGTAAGATGGGCTGGACGGGTGGTGGTTTGGGTAGAGAAGGAGAGGGTATTGCTGAACCCATCAAGGTCAAAGAGCAGTTTACCAGGGAAGGACTTGGTATGGATATGGACAGGCACAGTAATCAGCTGACTAAGCGTGACATTGAGGAAATAATTCGGAATTATGCGAGTTCAGACCGTCAAGATGACCTGCGCTTCTCCACAGAGCTTAACAATGAAGAGCGCAGGCAGATACACCAAGTATCCCAAAGATACGGGCTGCGCAGCAAATCGTATGGACAGAGCCGACAGCGCTTCCTCGTGGTTAGCCGCAGAGTTCAGAAGGAACAGCTGATTGGTCAGCTATTGCAGGAGGGGCAGGTGGGACGATATGAACTGGTGAAACCTCAGCCTTCACAATGACTAGGCTCAACAGGCCTCTGAGAAACCAACAGATGACCATTAATAAAAGCAAAGTGGTGTTACTTTTCCTGTTCATTTGTTTCCGAAGAGTGTAAAATATTTTTTTAAAAAGCCTGTAATATCTGTCAGTTCTCAATGACTACAGTGTGTACCCTTTGCCAATCTTTACCATGTATTATTGAAAACTGTCCAGATTTGTCATAGGTGAGCTCAAGACTATATGATGAACACATATCTTACTAACTTAACTTTTTGTCATATCATATATCCTGTGAATTATATTTATTGATATGGATGTTAGTAGTGGGGCCTTATGGCAGCATGTGCTCTTCTCTGAAATGACATTCCATTTTATGTTTTCACAATGGACAAGATATCATTCACTCAGTCTTTCATCTGTTGTAAGATAAACACTTGAAATATAAAAATATCCTTTAAGTAATTACAAAACAGTATATATTTTTTGTCATATTTTGGTTGTTGATTGTAGAATTAAATATTTCTCTCAACCTTAAATCTTTCAACTCCCTGTCTGGCAAATGAAGTTTGCGATTGCGAATACTGTCAACCAGTCTGCTTGTACTGACACATTAAATGTAGTCTGGTCATTGTTCATATTGTAGTCCATTTAATGAAATGTAGATGCTCTCTTTGTTCAAGAACAAACACCATAGAGTTAATTATACTGTTTATTTATAAGAATTGAGAAAATGTACAGTTTCTTACATGGGTTACTAGTGCAAATCCGACACTCTTGGTAAATTAGAAAAATGAAGATTAGCTTAAATGGATACTGCATGACAGCATCACACCCATATGTTTGAAGAAGCAATTTAATATAAAAATAAACGGCACTTTAATGGAACTTAAGAAAACAAGCAAAATAACCATGCATCTGGGGTGCAACAGACACAAAATAATGAATACGGCGGGGAAAAAAAAGCAACGCACTCAACTATGCCAATTTGTAATATTCTGAATCCCAGGCCTTAGGCATGGGGCTTTGTGGGACAGACAGATCACTGTGTACCTTCAAACAATTACTGCTGACAAACTAGCACACAGTGTCAATAGGCAACGCATGAACAGTATGAACTGCTTAATTAAAAGAACAAACCACTTGCACTTGATAAAAAAGGGCCAATTCCAACATTTGGTACATAATTTTCAAACTGGTTTTAAAAGGTCAGGTTGTCCAAGTGCAGTTATAAAGGCATGTTTCTGAACATCTAAGCTTTCCATACAACACAACATATCATCCATCTTTAATGTTCTTGCAGTTTAATTTGGAACTCTCAAAGACACATTAAGCGACATTCGGTATGACACTTTTGCAGAGACGCAAAGAAATCACTCTCTGGATTCATACTGAAAACAGCAACCAACATGTTAATACCCAAAATGAAATCAGCCCACAGTCTAGGAGCAACTTATAAAACCAAAGAAATAAGATGACAAATATGAGGGCAGGCCAAATAAAAGCAAGTAACCCTAGCAACAATATTTTGTAAAACTAAGGTTTATCCTCATCTTGGATAAGGTTCTGCATGAAGAGGGAGACCACAACACAACATCACTCTAATCTTGCAACAGCTACAGAACAGACAATTCTACAGAGTACGTGGAGAATGATTCAAAACATGATGTGTTTTATTTTATTCTTTGCAAGGTGGTTTTCCTCTTGTTGGCAAGGCGGACTATTGTTCATATGTGAACTGTAAGGAGGGTCAACAGTCACGCCAGCTCTGTTCCACAATGGCCGACACACGCTTCTCATACTCTCTCTTGTTTTCCTGATACAGCTGAGCTGCCTGGCTGTTGGCAGGGCTGTTTGGGTTCGGCTCATCCAGTAAAGACTGTGACAATGAAAGGCATGTTAACAACCTGAATAATGTCCTCACATTGTTACAGTACAATCAAAAAGGCATAAAGAAGAGTTTCAAGCAAAAATCATGCTAAATAAAACATTTAGTTTTAGGTTACTACACATTTTCCAATTTCAAAATTTCATACTTTTCCAGACTCAAAAAAGGCTTCTCTGTAGATCTTCAGACAATATTATGAAAAATCAATGATTAAGGGTGTAACGATTAAAGGTCAAATTCACAATATGAATTTACAATTTGATACTCTCCAACTACTACAAACCAGCGTTGTCACAGTACCGAAATTTCAGTAGTCGGTACCAATAAAATTTCACTTGTTTACATTACAAAAGCAAAAATATTTGTGGCATGTAGCCTCCAAATATTTTTTCAATCAAGTAAACACTGCTTTAAAAAGGTCAAATGACAAGTCTGTAATAAAATTAAGAATAAAGAACTGTTATTATATAAAACAAGTGACAAGTCTATTAGTTATCTATTTTAACACATCAAAAAAAAATTGGTTCCATCCACTGCTATGGTTATCACCAAGACAATCATTGCAATTTCAGATTCAGTCCCGCATTTAAAAAGTTTGCATTCTGGTAAAAACTCCAATTATAATCAATGAATAGATACACTGCACAATGAATCTCTTATTTACATTTGTTTACATTTTGTTGGTTATAATGAAACTACACAGAACTTTAAAGTGTGTGCTGAATAAAAACTCCATAATTCTGAGCAGTATTGAGAGGATTCTCACTAACTTACAATAACACGTCTGATTGGCCAGAGTGTTCATACGTACCACCTTTCCTGCATAATGGCTGGTATCATTACATTTTTAAGATTTTGGTATTGACTTTGTACTGAAGTAGTGGAACTTTTGACAGCACTACTAAAAACAAAGCCTGAATGAAGAAAAATTTAATTTGAAGGTTTGTTTTAATTACTTATAAGACATACATATTTGTTTCTTTAATTATAAAAAGTGCTTTTCATTGCAAAATGATCCATCAGGAATGGAGTGAGACTAAAAATATGCCAAGCACAGAGCAATGTGACACCTGAATAGAAATAATAATAAAAATTCTGGCTGTATGATTAATTTATTTTTTTAGAAATTCTCAATTTTATTCTGTAGGAAACAGAATGAGTTTCCAACAAACATTTCTCCATATTGTTTTCTTTTTTCCCACACTTATCCAGTCATTAAAACATACTAAAATAAAATGTTATACTTTTCCATACTGTGTTGGAACCCTGTAGTTTGTGCAAAAAAAGCAGAAATAAGTGCAGACATATCATACCTGTATTGAGGTTAAAATTGAGGAAACATCATATGTTGGACTCCAGCGATTCTGAAGAATATCCAAACATATACTACCATCTGCATAAACTGAACACAAAGAAATACAATTATATTTCATGGTCCACTGACACATAATTTTTGCAATGTGATATATGTACACACTTATATTTAATGAATCTAATATGCAAATATTTTATAAATGCAATAATAAGATTTTATAAATGTAAAACTTACCATTAGGGTGAAACATTTTAGAGACAAACCGGACTGTAGGAGGTTTGTTTGGATATTCTTCTGTAAATTCTATTGTTAGTTTGAAAGTTCCTATGACAAACAGAAGAAAAAAAATATGAAGCAAAACTATTTTCCACATGTAAACCAAATACCAGTACACAATTATACAGTGGCACATTTAATCGGTTGTCGTTATTTGGAACCCAAAGCTCAATCCTTATTCAGCAGTTAGTGTTTACTAAATCACATATTAATACAAACAAAACTGACAAAAAATAAAAATAAAAACATACACAAATATACAAAAAAAAACTAAAAAAAACACTATAAAATATACTATAATTTTATTATTTTTAAAATACAGCATTGTACAAAAGTTTGGGGCCAGTAAGTTTTTATTTAAAAGAAATTGATACTTTTATTCAGCAAGATCACATTAAATTGACCATTTTTTGTCACATTGTAAAGACCTAAATACGACCTAAAAATGTACTTCAAATGAATGCTATATTTTTTTTTTTTTTTTTTTTTTTAAAAAAAAAAAAAAAAAAAAAAAAAAACCTATATATTAAGCAGCACAACTGTTAGCACTGATGTTAGAAACTGACATGTTTCTTGAGCAGCAAATCAGCATATTAAAATGATTTCTGCAGGATCGTGTGAAACCGGAGCATGACTTGAACTTGAAAATTCAGCATTGCCATCGCAGAAATAAATTACATTTTACAATATATTAAAATATAAAACAGTCATTTTAAACAGTAATAATATTTTGCTGTGTTAACTATATTTATCAAATAAATGCAAACTAGGTGAGCAAAAAAAAAAAATTTTTTTTTTTTTTTAAATGAACCAAAATCTTTTAACCCATTTCTCCAATTATCACATTAAAACTGAAAAAAATATATAGAGAGAGATTTCAAAATACACATATAACAGCTTGTGTTTTCTTGACTTACCATCTTCAAAGGGTGTTCCTTCAGGGCTGTAGGCAGAAGAAATGGGTCAACATGTCAGGTTACACAGAACACTTGGCATGACAGCAAGAAACGAAGCCAAAAGCACTGGCCAATGTGCAACAGACCTGCGCATTACTATAATCCAAAAATAACAAAGTACACAGTCTACGGATAAGCCATTATAACATGTTTCCAACACAACACACAGCTCTATTCAGGACAGTCACTTCAAAGATCAAATAACCAGCACCTCTTATGGGGGACCATTGGCCATCTGGCCTATTTAAAACTGCTTATATTACCGCTAACAAGCTAGATGTCATCTTACAGACCTCAAATCGTCTGAGACAAAAAAAAAAAAAAAAACACTGTCAAAAAACACTGTCAGTGTGTTCTGTATACTGCTCATCGCTGTCAAAAAAAAAAGCAAAAAATACAAACCCAAAAATGACAGCGTTCCAGACCATGATGTTGTTTTCCGACGGTGCTCCGCTAACTCCTGCTGGTGGATCCTCCTGGAGACTGAAAAACAAGTCACCCGGAGAAGTTACACTACATATACTACACCTACACTACGACAACACACATGGCATCCAAATACATGATCGGAGAGGGATAATGACGTTAATAAAAGGCTATTCTGGGGGGGAAGTCGCCATGTTAAAGCCGGTGTTCAAAACGCTACCGAGGGCCTTTAGCATTTTCTGTGTCGCTTACCGTTTAAAATCTCTCATCAGACGCCGTCTTGCTGGGGTTGACATTGTTCAATTTGATAGCCAAGACGTAAACATAAGGTATCGACGGTGTTACTTTGAATCAGGTTAAATTCTTTTAGGTCAACGGACGTCGGTTTCGTCGATTCGGTTAAATATCGACGCTAGCCGTTCGCTCGCTTGGATCTTCCTCCTCCTGCCAGTTTTCTCTACTAAGGCAGTCAGTCTCTCTGGGACTGGACCATACCAACACAAAGCGGGGGGGGGAAGCAACTGTGCGATTAAATAAAAGTGAGCTCTTTCACAAAACTGTAAACCTATTCGTGGTTTATCATTAGAGAAGAATATGTATGACTAGCTTTATTAATTCGAGTGGTTTTAATTAATAAGAAAAGCAGATATGGTTAAAGCCGTTTAGCGAAAACCCTTCAAACACGCACAGTTGAAGCAGCCCAGCATAGTTACGTCATGGGTTTGACAGACGTGGTAGGTAGGTACGGGAGCAAACATTTAATATTGTAACTTGAAGACGAGTACGGAAAATATGTTTGAACAGTGTTAACTCTATAATATTTTTGCTTATATTACGAATTGCTAAGGTGCAAAAAATTCAATGACTCGAAATTAATAGTAAAATATATTTATTGGCATTATTCGAATACATTGCACACAGATCTACCCATTATGTCTTTTCAAAATTTTAACATTTTGATCAGTATCACAATGACTTTATCTCTTTTGTCCTGAGTAACCTGTGCTGTTTATTAAAATATAAATCACTTATTCAGTGTACAATTTTAAGGTACAAAAAAGAGTGAACTTACATATACAGTGTTAATTTTTTAAATATGAGTTTAAAATTTACAGATATTGATAACATGGATATTGTAAGATATTGTAACATTGCTGAAGTGAAACATAATTACAGTATATTTGTTAAAATGCTAAATGCTATAAAAGAGTGTTCATGAATCATGCTGCTCAAAGTCAAAGTCTGATCTCAGAGGTATATCACAATGCATCATTGAAGAATATTCACATGAAATGTCAAATAATGCACATTTAAAACATTAGATGGATTACAATAATAAAAAAAATCAATCTTTTTATTAGAAAACAAAATCCTTAACAGTTAGATTAGCTACTGCACTGAAGGCAGGCTCTCCCGGTAGGAACTTCCCTAGAACGTATGACAACAGCATCTATGCACACACACACAAAGAATTTAAATGTTAATCTGGATGTACATTTCAAAATGGATTTTAACTGCATAATCTCATCTTGAGTCCTTACATAAACAAGTTTCTTGTTCTCCTCTGTGTCCTGGAAGATCTTGAACAAAGTTTCAACTTCAGTCTTCTTGAGGATTAAAGAGTTTGAATCTAAAACCACCACAACAATTACTGCATATTGGTAAGGATGAAAGAATTATTTGTCTTGTCTTTACCAAGGCATGGGAAAATATTACACATACATTTTGAATTTATAAGCTGCAAAGCCTTCTCCTTGGTCGCTTGTTTCTCCTCACTGTCACGTGGCGGCTGGATGGCCACATTTCCTTCTGGCCATATATTCTCCCGGAAATTATCAATGTAGGACGCAATCTGAGCTTCGGTGGGATGCATCCTTTTTAAAAAGTTGTTTATTTTCCTGCATGGGAGGAAAGCTTATGCTTATCTTCTCATACTGTTAAATATATTTGGTGTTTGAATAGATATGAAATGGGATACTTACTTTTTTACCAAAGGCTGGACTGCTTTTAGAATGGCATCAACAATGTTAACGAGGACTGAGTTACCTGAAGATGGTAAAGACAAACATTGAATGGCAAGTTTTTAAGTTTCAGTTCTTGGTGATCATAAAAGCCGAACAGGACAAGGGAGTTACATCATACCAGTTATTTCCTTAAGTAACTCAAATATGGCTTTGGTAGCCTCAATTTGCTCCCAGTTGGTCTGGGGCTCCTTTTTCTGAGCCTTTGGCTGATTTGCCAGCTCTTCCTTGAGCTGTCCAGTTTTATCTTTTACTTGGGACTTTTGTTCTCCATTTAACTTTTTGTGAGTTAACTTGTCTTTTTTTTTTGTTTTCCCCCCAGACAGAGCACTTATAAAGCCATCGACGAAGTCAGACTGTAAGCCTTCAGTATGGTCCATGTCTGAGATTGAGATATCACTGGAGTGTCCTGAAGGACTGACTAATTTTGATCTATTAACAAAGACATCTAAACTTTCAGCAAGACTCTCCTGTCCATCTGAAACCACATCCTGTTCATCAGAGGTCTGATCTTCCATATCTGTTTCTCTATTTCTGAAGGTTTCAGTCTCTTCACGAGGATTACAAAACCTAATGTTTGTAGCTATTGGCCCTTCTACAATGCCCTCCTTTGGCTCTTCATCTGTGTCGATGCAGGCTGGCAGTGCTGTTGGTCCACCTCCTGCTTCATCGAGCTTATCCTCTCCTCTGGGGTTATGGGACTGGGAAAAAAACATAATATCACCAGAGGGTGGCAGTATCCTCAATAATTGACCTTGTGCTGAAGCTAAAGGTATATGTCTAATGTAAATCAACAAACTTTAGCTCTTTGGAAAAGACATCAAATTTTGATGTATATATGTTTTCCATTGACCTCATTTGTAAGTCGCTTTGGATAAAAGCATCTGCTAAATGACTAAATGTAAATATATATTGGTCCAAATATATTAAATATCTTAATTTCTAACTTTGGCCTGTAGTGTATGCTGTAACTAAATCAACTAAATTTAGCTCTATTTGGACAAGATTTAAAATCTTGCTGTATTTTTATTGATCCAAATATATGAAATATTGATATAAATACACTACCGTTCAAATATTTTAAAATGTTTTAAAAGAAGTCTCTCATGCTCACAATTTATTTTTTATCAAAAATACAGTTAAAACAGTAATATTGTGAAATATTATTACATTTTAAAAGAACTATTTCTATTTAAATTTATTTCACAATTTAATTTAATCATTTGTTGGCAAAGCTGTATTTTCAGCTGCCATTACTCCAGTGTCACATAACACTTCAGAAATTCTAATATGCTAATTTTCTACTAACTATTATTAATGTTGAAAACAGTTGTGCTGGCTAATATTTTCTTTTTTGTATCTTTGTTCAATTTAATGCATCCTTGCAGGGTTAAAGTCTTAGTATTAGTAGTTATTTATTTTTATTGCCATGACAGCATCTAAGGTTATCGTCACAACAATAACTTAGTTGAAATAATACAAGAGTTACATAAATTCATAATGAAAAACAAAATACAGCAGTTAAAATGATACAAGATTTTTTTTTTTTATTGAGTAAAATAATTAATTAATTTCTAAAATAAATCTTACTGACCCAACAGTAGTGTTTCATTAGTTTCATCATGGGATTTCCATTAAGCTATTGACCTAAAATCAGTTTTTACCTCATCCTCATCTTGGCCAGGAGTAAGAAAGCTTGCCAGTCCATTCAGAAAACTCCAGACACCTCCCTTATGTTCCTTATTACTCAGCAGCTGTGCAATGGGACACAAGAACTGGAATACAGGCTGAGTCTGACCAAGTTGTGCATCAGAAACCAGCTCCTGGTGGGAAATGAGAGGAAAACATTGCCAGGTATTTATTTCTACTGAGAACGCCTTGTTTAAAGGGGTCATATGATGTGATTTAAATTATTCCTTTCTCTTTGGATTGTTAGAAGCTCTTGGTGCATGAAGAAGATCTGTAAAGTTGCAAAGACTAAAGTCTCAAATCCAAAGAGATATTCTTTATCAAAACGGGTTCATTCAAACATGCCCCCACATCTCTATGTCACTATTTGGAAATATTTGCGTAATGCGTCCCAAATGTTCACGTAAAGAAAGGCGGTGTGGTTTCAGTAACCACAGTTAGTGTTGAAGCAGCCATGTCAGGGAGATGCTGTGTGTATCTAGAGGAAAGCAAAAGCACTTTATTTGGCCTTCCGAAAGTAGATGCATTTAGGAATCTTTAAGTTTCATGAACCAGAGGAGGTAATTCTGACTTTGCTATGACAATCTGGCACTTCTGAATCAGCTACTTTAAGTATGTTTTGTTTTTAGAGTATTTGCTATTGACTGTTCAAATGCGGAGTCACACGACTCTGTTCCCCTTTTGGGCTTGAACTGATGGTAAAACTAAGGACATTAGTCTTTACATTAATTCTGAAAGTTGAAGCTCGTGATTATGGAAAGGGGCATTACATTTCCAACGAGTGCTTGCGATGTTTGGCCAATCACAATACACTGGGCCAGAAGGAGGGACTTTGTAGAAAACTATGCATTTGAGAAAGACGGGGCATAGAGGACCTACAATAATGTACAGTATTTGAAAAATAATATGTTTTTTGAATATTAAAGCATGTCAACATATTCTGTTACACCAAATACACAAAATAATGATCTTTAAAAAAGCATAATATGAACCCTTTAATTCTAGATAGTGTGTGTGACAGCTTACTTGCAAAAAGTGCTCCAAGGCTGATCTAACTTCTTCTGTGTATGCAGCATCAAGATCCTTCTTTGTTTTCTCTACTATTGCAGATACAGAGGGTAAAGCTGAACTATCCTTAAAAACAACAGCAAAAAGAGAGAAAAAAAAGATTTTAAAGCAAGCAGCTACATACATTAATCAATAATAATGAGTAAAATATTAATGACTATCATACAAAATAGTCTGTGTTTTGATAGAACAGATGCATTGAAGATTCCTCACCATTTCCTCTCTCACTTGACAGAGGCTGTGAAAATTCAGTATATCTGATTGGGTCTTTTTGACATCCCAGTTGAGATTCTCAGGGTTATTTCTCTCCTCCAGGTGAACTGTGAAACACAGCTCTTCATTTTCCTTCTGAACCTAAGACAATGGTTTTTTTGTAAATTATTCAACTCAATTTAGCTTGCACGTTGTTCAGCTTTCTTTGTTTTTAAATATGCCTCACATTTGTAACACGGACTGCCCACTTCCCCACCCGCCACATCTCATAGGAAAGTTTAAACTCCATCATATCCTCCTGGACATTTGCTGTTAGGTAAACATCCGTTTCACAGTCCTTTTAAAAGAAAGCACAGACAAACTTAGTTGTACTGAAAAGCTTTGTAAATGAATTTAATATGCACATTTTCCATACATAATCCGAGTCCATGCCGCTTCTAATGGAGCCCTCTCTGCTGCTTGCAACATCATCTTCAATAACAGCAGCTCTTCGTGCCGATAAAGCCTTCTGTAAAAGCTCTTCCTCCTTATATTTTTTCTTTTTGGCTTTCTTTGACTTGACCATCAACAAGCTTAGAAAATTTTTCTTTGATCCTATTGCCTGCTAATAATAGTGAAAAAAATCATTTAATTACACTTTATTACATTATAAATTTACACTTACTGCTCATAAATCAAATTACTAAAATGAAAGAGAAAGATACATCACCCTTCTTCTTTTTTTTTCTGTCTGCAGACCGAGCATCCTCTGCTTCATCTGTCAATCTGTGGAATTTGTGGAAACCCGAATTAAGACAAAAAATAAAAATAATATTAAAAAAATTTTTTGATATGACTTACACTTCTTCTTCTTCTTCTTCTTCTTCTTCTTCACTTCCTACGGACGATGGTGTGCCTTCCCTATCTGAGTTTAGCAGGTCTCCTGTTGATCTTTTAGAGGTTACTCTATCCAGGTACAAAACTACCATCTGATTCAAGTTGTCTGGATTACAGAGGCATGTCACAAGCACATCAAGAGCTAGAGATGGACAACAGGACGAAAAAAGAATCAGTGTATTAGTAGAAAACACACAATACAATAAGAACAGCACAAAAATAACTTTTATATGAAAAATAACTAATATTTATATGAAATAAATTATAAAATTATATATAAAAAATATCTTATAATGAAAATACAGTCATTCATTGTTAGTTCATGCACAGTGCATTAACTAATGTTAACAAGCACAACTTTTTGTTTTAATAATGCATTAGTAAATGTTGAAATTAACGTTAACTGATTAATAAATGATGTAGAAGTATTGTTCATTCTTAGTTCATGTTCAGGGCCAGATTAAGGTGGGTGCTATTGATGCTGCAGCATTAGTCCCATTCCTGAAATAGGCCCAGATGAAAACAGACGAGAATTTTCCGGAAGCTGAACAGTCCTTTGCTATATTAACCTCAAAATAATTCTTAGAATGAAATTTGGAGTCCGACTTTCGGACGCCTATACACAGCGTTACTTAGGCTACTTATTATACAGTTACTATTATTCTATATTCTTTGCACTGTGACGTTACTGACATAACTAGGCATGATCATTTCGGTTATTTTTCCATTAACCGGCAAGATTATTTTAAATTAGAACTGAATTCATTAGAAAGGATAAGTGTCTGTGACCAGTTAAAAATAGGCCTACTAACAGAAAAACATAATAAAGCTAGGCTATATATAGGCCTATATAACAAATAAATAGGCCTACACAAGAAAGATATTTTTACTTAAATCATAAATTAAGAAAATGAACAAAAAACTGTGCAACAAGTAGCTTAGTATGCAAAGTTTCGGTTCATTTTTGTGCTGCGCGAAATGAACCCAGACGGCAGAAATCGGCATCCTATTTTTCTTTAGGCTTATTTTACAAAAGCACAAATAATTGTTTTTATTGTGAATGTACACAAATAAAATCAAACCTTTTACAATTCGGATTATCTTTATGACTAAAAGGAGTCATAAAAGAATCAAGTAATTGCCCCGGCGCTGCATGCGCACACACAGTTAAGCATTGCTACCTTTACAATTAAGCCTGTTTATTATCATAATAAAATACAGTCAGTCAAAAAAATAAATAAATCCACACACACACACACACACTGCTCAGTTTAAATATGTAGTAAAATCTGTTCCATTAAGTGTTATCACAATACCGCCATGATGTTATGCAAAACATTTAGTTTTACGTGGATATTGGAACCTGAGTGAAGTACATAGGCCTTATAATAAATAATAATTTGCCATTCAAATACATCGCTAATATGAAAATATTTGATTTTGTGTTTTCATATTTGCATTACCCAACATTGGTTTCAGTTTCGTTTTAGCCTAAATTAATTTGTTTTGGCTTTTCATTTACATTGCTATAGCTTTTTATATTTTTAATTCTTCTTCTTTTCTAAATACTGTTAATTGAAAGGATTTGTTGTGGAGTGAGGGGAACTAAAATAGCCTAGCTATGTTTACAGTGTTTATTATAGCCTGTTTGTAAACATTTTGCGTCTGCATTAGGTCTATTTCTTAATGAAATAATAAAACGCAACTTTTTCCCTTTTTTTTCTCTAAAAACACCTTTTCTATATAAGCGTATTTTAACCATGCAGCAAACCTGCTTCATACGAATAAATTGCACTTTACAGTTTTTGTAAATTGTAATAATATTTCACATTATTTTTTACTGTATTTTTGATCAGATAATTGCAGCCTTGTAGAGAATGTTAAGACAGTAAAGGTTTTTGTAAAAGACAATTTAGAAGCACCAGCCATCATGATTTGGTATACAAAAAAAAACAAAAACAAAAAAAACATATTGATAAAAAAAAATCTTACTGATTTACAATTAATTCTATAAACTAAATTTCATTTTGAATTTATATTAAATATGATGTTGGAGGCAGTTAGAGAAATAATTCACTCTTTGTCGCCATAACCATTGTGGACAAAGGCAAGATCAGCTGTACTTATATCCATGAGTACTGCTGCACACAAAAATGAAGATGAACAAGTTTGTAGAAAGTGACATGTTGAGACAAGCCTTAAGCATCGAGTGGAAAAGTAAAGTTCGTTTCAGAGATACTGTCCTAAACATAACAAATGAATGCTACAAATGTTGATGCCACATAGCTGATGGATGTTATGATCTTTAGAAAGATCATTAGAAATGATTTAGCACAAAGGTCAGTAGGACTAACCTTTTGTAGCAACTATCTCAGTTAGGACACACTGGTAGAGTTTTGCTTTCCAAAGCTCCTCAGGAAAAAGATTTCGCACCAGAGCTTTAGAGAAGGTCCTGAGGACTGCCATCTCCTCAGATCTTGAACCGAACACTGGAGAACTGAAACAGGTAAACAAATGAACATGCCAGTTTTCATGATGACTCATTTTACTAGCGGTATTCCTGGAACTGCATCAGGTGATCAGTCATATATTATAAAAAAAACACCATTATTTTTGACAAAAATTTATTTGGTTTTTAAACATGAGCTCTAGAATCATAAGGCCCAGTTGCTGTACTGACCTGTACGGACCAAGCATTAAACAGAAAAAAAGAAGAAGAATAAAAAGATAGTGATGTCACTCGTCATTATATTATACAATATTCTCAGAATAAATAAAGCATAAATAATGACACAGACAAACTTGCTCACCCATCTGACTGTTTTGCATTATGCAGGTGCTGAGTGAAGATCCTAATACAACCCACACTGGTAACAGACAGATCGAAGTTCACTGCCTTGGAAATGACTCTCTCGACAACCAGGTTAAACTCCCTCTGTATTGCCTTATGAAGGGGCTGACTGTCACCAAATTCTGGGACCGTGTACCACGGCTGGACCAGGTGAGTATAGGCACATTTAAAGACTATAAAGACATTTAAAAAATAATAATAATATAATTTAATCAAGCACAAATGCAATAATCCCCTTGTTATACCATGTATGTCTCTAATACTTTTGGTGAGGAAATTTACGCAACGAAAACCTATGAACCATAACCATATTATCTGATCCTCAGCTTCCTGTTCTATGCCAAGGCACAATGGGGGTGAAGCTTGCGAATAACAAAATTATTATTTACCCTGGAGAAGTGACCTCTGTACATTTGGATATTGCATTGTCTGAGACAAAGTTTGTCCAGTTCTGGAAGCATCAGTCTCATCAGTGACACCAACATGGTGACCTTTCTTTGTCTGAAACAGGAAGATTAAGGTCAAGGGATTAAATTCCAGTCATTTCACTGATTATGTCTGATATCAGAGTCATGAATACAGAAATGAGGTCAGTAAGAGCTTTTGCTTTTTTACTGGAAGACCCTGCATACAGAAATAAGGAACAAAAAGTAATCTTATGATTTCTATGGACGTGAGAAACCAAAACTAGTCTCAATCAAAACATTAAAAAATTCTGCTATATAGCTTACTATAGTAATGGTGTGTCCAAATGCTTCCCAGTTAGTTCTGCCTAAAAATTGACTTAATTGTTATGTATCCATTTACAATAAGGGAAGTCGTGGCCTAGTGGTTAGAAAGTTTGACTCCTAACCCTAGGGTTGTGGGTTTGAGTGTCGGGCCAGCAATACCACGACTGAGGTGCCCTTGAGCAAGGCACCGAACCCCCAACTGCTCCCCCAGGCACCGCGGCATAAATGGCTGCCCACTGCTCCAGGTGTGTGTTCACGGTGTGTGTGTGTGTGTGTTCACTGCTGCGTGTGTGTGCACTTTGAATGGGTTAAATGCAGAGCACGAATTCTGAGTATGGGTCACCATACTTGGCTGTATGTCACATCACTTCACTTTATAACCATTACAGGTAGCCTATGTATTCAATTGCACTGCAGAAGCTTTGTTTTGGGACACAGACAATGGTCTGCAATGTTTTTTACATTGTTTAAGATGGAAGACCATAAGCAGGAAACCAGCTACCAGCTGGTCAGTCAAGTCCAGTTCAACAGGTTTTGTAACACGACAGTTGGTCAACCATTTAATAACCAGCTTGAACCAGCCAATGGAAACTTTTTGTACCAAAACATAGTAATTAGATTTTGCCACAGGACAGTGGCAACCACTCTATTAACACATGTTCAAAGTAAGATTAAGAATACAAATATGAATTATAACAAGAATAGTTCGGCAGAAATATTATTCTTAATGTTCTTAAGTAACCAATATGTAAGATTGTTACCTTTCGTTCTGCTTCTTCAGGTGTATCATCCGTCTGAGTGCTTGTTTCACGGTCATGCTTTTTGATAGTGAAATCAAAAAGGCATAAAAAACAACAGAAGGCTAGTGTCCATATTTGTCCAAACTCTAAGAAGTACCAAACAAGTACAAATATAATGGCGACGATGTACCGCCTAGCGTGCATTGTTAAAAAGGTCCAGGTTCAGAAAGAAATTCCTTTGCATTCGATTGCTTGATTCGTCCACTTAAACGCAACACAGCATCCCTCTCCTCTACTTTCATCCATACAGACGAGACTCATACTGAATGTAGAACCGGAAGGTAGGCGTCTATGGTTTGAGGAACTTGCTTTTATAATGTAATCGGTGCACTTGAAGGTGTTTTGGTCGACCATAGAGCTCCTGCTTAATCTTTAATATAATCTGCTTTCTGTAGGTAATATATGTATGGTGCAGCTCAACGCTAATTTCGTGAACAAATCGTTATCGTTCATTTTCACTTTGCTATAGAAAGTAAAGCACTCACCATGCATGCAATAACAGCAAGCGTATGGTGAAGTAGCCTACTTTCACTCATTTGTCTTTCTTCAACCATCGCCGCAGGGTGGCTGTTATAAATTGATGCATGTTGAGTATCCTACATTTCATCGAGGGAGTGTTTTAAAGGCTTGTTTGTGTTTATGCGGTGCAGTGTAACGTGTTTATGTTTCGTTTTTCGTCGTCGTCAAAAGGATCTGCTGAGTTACTGGTTCTTTGAAGTTGTAAGTCGTTAACCTCCTAGTGCACTTTGTCCGGAAACGTCACGCCCCCTTGCCATTACGGGTAAAGTTAGGCAGGTTGCACATCGGCCTTTCAGATGTTGTGACATATATTTCAAAGAACGAATAGTCGTTTAATTTTCGCTTGTGCTGAACTGAAAAAAACAGGCATACAAAAGTAAAATTACGTAAGGAAGTTATTACAGCTCTTAATTTATACAGGCTGTTGTCTATATCAGTAGTTTGATAATACAGGTGTTGGAGGAGGGGGTAGGCGCATTTTAACCGGGGTTCGGTTATATATATATACTAACTCCCTGACATTTCTGCCTCCCTATAACTCAGTGACACACTTATAAAACAAAAGTCTGCCACCCTACTGGTGTAACCTTTTAGACAAGTAATCAAATTAATCTTTTTGTGAAAGGATTCGAGTCGCTGAGATAGGTTAAAGGGTTAGTTCACCCAAAAATGAAAATAATGTCATTAATTACTCACTCTTATGTCGTTTCAAGACCTGCGTTCATCTTCGGAACACAAATTAAGATATTTCTGATGGAATCTGAGAGATGTCTGACCCTGCATAGACAGCAAGGTAACTGAAATGTTCCCAAGTCCAGAAACGTAGCAAGGAGATCTGTAAAATAATCCATGTGACATCAGTGGTTTATCCGCAATTATGCAAAGCTATGAGAATACTGATGATGACATTATTTTCATTTTTGGGTGAACGAACCCTTTAAAGGCTTCATCACTGCTCTTTTGCAGGATCCAGTTCACAGGGAAGAAATGTATGGCTGTGTCCCAATGTTGCTACTTATACTACACTCTTAAAGTATGTACTCTTTTGGTGAAGAAAAAATACACACTTTTGAATGAAGAGTACAGGCAAGCTTTCACTGCTGTGTGTGTGCACTTGGATGGGTTAAATGCAGAGCACCAATTCCGAGTACAAGTTACCATACTTATGTCACGACTTTCACTTTCACTTAGCTATTTTTTAAAAAGTTTTTGGCAACTTTTAGCAACTTTTGTAAAGTGACTCAAATGATGAATCTAAATTACACAAAAAGAGGAAAAACCATTGAACAGCTACCCAGCCAAGCAGCACATCAACCTGGAGAGAACTGGAGAAAGATGCCTAACAGTACAAACATCAAATGTGCATTAAGTTGCTAGTTCTAATTGGCCAATAATATATGCACATTTATGATACAGCATGTTATTAGCTTGTATATATAAATTGTTGTTCACTTAGGTACACTGTAAGAAAAAATATGTAGAAGCACTGAAAAGGTATTAGTCATTTTCTGCCAGGATGTAAGTTGTAACCTTAAAACACAAAATACAATGTGGAATTTAAAACACAGGAAAAAAACTTGTGAAAAATAAATATGGATTGTTCCTTCATTTTAACCGCACATTGTATTCTATTTTTACAGACTTTTGTGTAGCATACTAACTACCAAGTTAATTACTAGTTAATAAGAAAATACATAAAATGTGTAACTGTTCAATAATTAAATGTTGTAAGAAATTGTATCGTAAAGATGTTACTTATGTTACTTTTACAAATTAAAATATTTTATGTTTTATGTTATTTTTATGGACAAATAACATTTAAAAAAATATCTTTTGCTGAGATTTGAGTAATCTTGTTATGTGTTCTACGTAAAAAAATGCTTTTTTTATGTAATGGTTATACAATGACGTCATCACGCAATGACATCACAACGTCATTTAGCAATTTTTAGTAACAAAAGGATCTGCCTTTAGCAACTTCCCCTAAAAAATTAGTTTGGCAACACTGTTTATGTTGTTGCTGTTGAAACTGTCTATACGGTGGATCGCAGACTTATACCGCCACCTATCTCTCAAATGGACTCTATATCTACAATCTCAGTTGGGAGTGTCAATGCTGTTTGGGAGATCAAGCCACGTCACAGAACAAGGAAAGTTTTGTAAATGAACTGCATGAATAAGGGGTGGGATGTCTATGAATTCAGCTTCCAAAAGAAAATGTTCTATTAAATTAAATTACTTAACAAACCTTAAATAAATCAAATAAGTGCTCAAAATCTACTAATAAATCATCCAAAATACATGTGTCATAGAACCTTGGGAGGCTTTTTATTCATTTTTGTAGTTTCTGATTTGTGGGGAGGTTGTGGCCTAGAGGTTAAAGAGTCTGACTCCTAACCCTGAGGTTGTGGGTTCGAGTCTCAATACCATGACTGAGGTGTCTTTACCATGACTGAGGTGTCCTTGAGCAAGGCACCGGACCCCCAACTGCTCCCCGGGCGCTGCAGCATAATTGGCTGCCCACTGCTCCGGGTGTGTGCAGAGCACGAATTCTGAGTATGGGTCACCATACTTGGCCATACTTGGCAAATTCACACCAAAAAATACCACCAAGACACACAATACTTGGCCAAACTCAGCAATTCACAACTACACTTTGACTTTCGTCAAAGCGCAATGAATTGTGGGTAACAGAACATCTGGGACTTCTCTTTTCAACTATGCTTTTGGACACACTTATTTTAATCTCATATACTATTTAGGATGGATAATATGAACATTGGGACACAGGGTCAGATTCCCGGAGAGGTTCATTCAGGCAGCTGGCATATGATTAAACCTCTACACTCACATGATGGAGCAGAGCACCCTGCCACTGCCCAGCCAGAGATTAAATACGTAAAAAATAGAACCCTATGACTGAAACTGTACAAGTCATGTGATCTCTGAGTAGATCCTGCTGCCAGCCAGCAAATTTAAACCCCCTTCGCAGGATTACATCACGCTCAACAGTCTGTCAGAACGATTCTGACTCTTGTGTAATCGGCTCATCCTGTAAACGCATATCACGCGATCCATTAGAGAAATGTTTTAATTTGTTCTACTGAACTTGTCATATTTCTCACCTAGCAGTGACAAGAGTTAGCAGGACAACTGGCAAATTCATATGATGTGCACAATTCATTAGGGGTGCACGATTAATATCGGCCGATAATTAATGCGTATCTCGTCAGTAAAGCCGGTTCTCGAATCAGCGGTAAATTCCATCAGGTGAGTGATTTCACATAGAGCAGCGTTTACTACACGGATCCGATGTTAACTGACAAGCTGCGCAAATCCACGTTGATAATGAACGTGGTTTTGCGCAGCTTGTCAGTTAACAACGGCTCTGTGTAGTAACAGCTGCTCTATGTGAAATCAAGCACGTGATGGAATTTACCGCTGATTAGAGAACCAGCTTTACTGACGAGATGCGCATTAATTATCAGCCGATATTTATTATTTTATTAATCCTGATATATGTATAGCTGTGATAATATAGAGTGTCAAGCAATCAAAAGGGCTTCATCACACACAATTTAATTATAAAAAACTTTTTTTGTATTATCACCACCATCTACTATTTATCCCTGCTGAACATCCTGTATTACCCTACTCAGGAACTCACCATGCTTGAAGTGAAGGTGATGCAAGGACAGATTAGTGTGGCTAATTTACGACTAGCTTGATGTCTACTAAGAGGTCACACACAAGCCGCCTTTTCCAACATACTGGATTACACTGGAGAAGAGCCATTAGCCTTGCAGCTGTTATAAACTTTCAGTTTTCATTCATGCCTCTTAAATGTTATCAGGTCACCTGAAACCTATGGACAGAAGCACAAGCTTTAAGACATTTTTTCCCCTTCAATATCTTTAAGGGGATTCCACTACTGGCTTTAAGCTCAACTTGATTCACAAATATTTGACACTTCAGTCTGTGAGGACTTGAGTAAGGAATATCTAAATCACCACAAATGTAAAAATGCAGATGCACAAATTCATACAAATTTTGAGATGAGATACAAGTATACAGAAACATGTAGGGCTCCAAAACAAATCATAAGTCTTGCAGGACCTGGATTACATTGAGGGGCACAAGTGTACCCTCAGCTGTACTTGGCTCAGACTCAATTACAACAGGGTATGAGGTTGCATCTTAAGAAAATAAATGTTGCCTGATACTCAGGAACATGCTTAAAGGCATGTGAGAAGACTAGCATCTGAGTAAACACTTAGACACTTCCAAGTGACAACTCCCTGTGGTGCAGTTTGAAGGTTATATAATGATTTGATCAGACTTTAACTGATAAACTGAGTGTTTTCAACTGTCGTCTTGCATTATCAGCACACATTTTTTCTGTTTAACACTGTAAAGCTGCTTCGACAGTCTATATTGTATAAAGCGCTATATAAATAAAGGTGACTTGATTTGTTTTAATACCATGTAAAAATGTGCCTACTACCCTGACTGCCTTAGGAAAATCACACCAATTTATGACAATCCAATACTCCAAGCTGCAAAAAAAAGGCTCCATGCCTGTGAATCATTCTGCTAGTTCAGTTTGCTGACATTTTTAAAGTGATGGGGATGGAGTTTGTTTGAATTTAGGAACAGGGTGGAAGCCATCCAAATTGCTGAATCACAACACCTGTAACGCAAGATATAAAAGGTAGAAACAAACAAACAAAAACAAAACGCCACAGGAATTTATGGTGTAGGTTCATTCAGTGGGTCTTTATTGATGCATTGACTAAAAACAGACCGGCTGGAAAACAGGTAGATTTTAGTACCTGGGATTCTTTTTCTCTGGGAATGACAGTATGGTGAGGGGAACCAAAAAGAAAAATAAGAAACAGGGGCAAAAGAAAACTGCAAAAACAATTTCCCCCAGTTCAACTAGTACGGACATACTAGTTGGTCCCTATAAATAAGGCGGAATTTGAGTGTTCTTCCAAATGTACAAGATATGTTACAGTTAAACATCTCACATTGAATGGTGGACCGGGAAACGCTTAAATGACCTTCTTCAGCTCATCATACAAAACCAGCACAAAGGCACCACCCATGCCTCTGAGAACATTAGACCAGGCTCCCTTGAAGAAAGCCTTGCCACCCTCATCACGTGAGATCTTCTTCCAGCAGTCAATTGTGCCACTGTACATTATGTCGGCTGCAACAAAACAAAAGAAAAGTGATCAATCCACAGCTTTAACATGTTAACTTATATTGGAAGCATCTTTAAAAACGGTCAACTGACCTCCTTTGCGTCCAGACTGCATCATCATACGACGACGGACTGTATCGAAGGGGTAGGATGCAATACCAGCAACAGCAGTCACAGTCAGAGCGATCATCCAGCTGACAACAATGTGGGTGTTTTTGGGATCTGGCAGCATACCTAAAGACATGACAGCAAATGTAGTGAATGCAGCAATGGCACACTTTGACGATGATACCTCAAATGCATTGTGACTTACCCTTGGCTGTGTCATAGATGCCGAAATAGGCGGCTCTGTAAATGATGATACCCTGGACGGACACATTGAAGCCCTGGTACAGACCTCTGATGCCATCAGACTTGGAGATCTTCACCAAGCAGTTACCCAGGCCGCTGAACTCTCTTTCTGCTCCAGCCTTGCCGACGTCAGCGGCCAGACGGGTTCTTGCGAAGTCGAGGGGGTACACGAAGCAGAGGGATGTGGCACCAGCAGCACCACCTGAAGCCCAGGTTACCAGCGAAGTACCTCCAGAACTGGGTGTGCTTGTCTACACCATCGAGGAAGACCTTCTTGTACTTGTCCTTAAAAGCAAAGTTGAGGGCCTGGGTGGGGAAGTATCTGATGACGTTTGCCAAGTTTCCTCTCCAGAACGACAGAAAGCCCTGCTCCTTGGGAATACGCACCACGCAGTCAATAATGCCCTTGTATTGCTTATCCACTGTAATCTGTTTGCTAGCATGTTGCACCTGTAAACATATTAGAAAATCAATCAATGCACACAATGAAAGGGCAATGCAATGGAAGAGTGATTGATTGAAAGACTAGCTGAAGCCTCAAAGATTACAAATGTCCCAAACTGAAAGCAACTAAAAGTGAATTTGGTGGAAAATAGTTTAAAACTATTATCCTCTTTATAGAATAAAACCAAAGAACACCACGTGATTATTCGAAATGAAAAAGCCGGCAAAATACTCGCTATCTTCCGGTAGGTGGTTTCCGTCAAAATTGTCCGCAAAAACAATGAAAATGTTGTAAAAATGTGTGAAAACTATAAATATATGCAACATTAAATCAATGTCACCCATATGATACGCCCATAAAAATATCGTGTCCTCTCAAACAATAACTGTGGGACTTCGACGTTCCAGGGCGCGAGCGTTAGCTTGCAAGCTAGCAACAAAGGCCTAAAGTTAGCTATTCACTGGCCTCCCCTTCTCGCGACCTTGGCAAGATCAATAAGGATGCTGGTTTACAGTGTTTTAAAAATAATAAAAAAAAAACTCCTTCCAAACCCCCAAAAAAAAAAAAAAAAACCCTCATTGGTTAGTGCTTGAAGCATTTCTCGGGTTCTCTCGAGGAGGGTTGGTAAATGTTAGGGAGCACTTAAGGCCTAAGTCAGTCGATCTTCTAACAAATTTATTTTACGATCAGCTTGATTTTAAAAGGCTCAAAGTCTACTTCACTCACACAAAGATCAAGATTCTCATTTAGTCAAGAGGTTCACCGTTTCGTTAGGCACTCTCCATTCAATGAACAATTAAAAGTAACGGTAATTGAAAAAAAAAAAAAAAAGAAGCAGGTTAAAATCTGATAACGCTCTTGAGTTTTATTTTAGCCATAAAGTCTTCTAGGATTACACTGTGCTGGTTGTATTCACATTTTAGCTCACTTTGTAATTTAATTTCTTTAAATTATGCAATTGTATAATCCCATTGATATAACCGCGTAACGTTACCTGAAGCAGCAGCTTGACTCTCTCGATTGGGGCTACGGCGGTTTTAGAGATAGCAGCGGCAATACCACCGGCCAAGAAGTCCTTGGCGAAAGAGATGGCGGTCTCATTCATTATCGGGTGTTCTTGGAGAGGTGTAACTTCAAGAGGTCTACCCCGCTCTGCCGCAGGACTAACGTGTGGAATGCCGGCTGATTCGAAATGGCCGAATGAAAAGTTGAGAAGAGATTTTTAAAAGGTTTGTCTCGCGAGAGGAAACGTACCCAAGGCTTCTAAGATTCGATTGGACCGTCGACTAAACGTCACACATTCCAGGAGGCGGGACCCTTTTATGATGACGGAGATGAATGGCTTAAAGTTAGAAAGGTAACCTTAAGCCTTCTCAAGGTGGAAAGCGTAAATGACAACAGGAAGTTTTTTAAAACAGAAAAACGTTTCCATGTAGCCAGTAATTCATGACTAATAATGTTTAAAACGTAACAAAAACATACATTTTTGCACTGTTTTTGATGCACATTGACAATTCAATAGAGCAAGAGGATCAGGATTGTCCAGATTTTAGTTTCAGCTGTCAAGCCAAGAAGCAGTTCTCCAAGGTGACATAGCATGCAAGTTTGTCACTAGCTTGACATGACTGTCTTTAGTTAATGATCTCCAAGAGAAAAAGGGCCAACATGTCAGTACAAAGTCCTTCACATGACTTTTGACTGAGGCAAAGCAAGTGATTTGGGAACATGTGATTACACAAGGCAATAAAAAAAATCAATACAGCCTGCATCACTACCATCTCTACTAATGCAATTCAATTTTGTATTATATAACAATGAATGGATAATAAAATATGACGAATAACACAATAAGTTGACAATAAGGACTAAGATAGGTTTATTGCTTATACTTCATACTGTTTTTACAATGTGCTTAAAGATTTCATCTTTAACAAATCTCATCCTTTTCACAGCTGAATCAAAGACGGTGACTGAGTTACCACGTTTCCAGATCAGTAGGATATCAGTACATTACAATGCAGATTTAAAATCGGAAAAATTGCACCACAATATGACCTAAAAATCAAGTGGTTTATAAATAACAGAAGACCTTTAAAAAGGCCCAAGAGCTAAATTTCAGTAAAAAAACTAATACTTTGTTTGACAAAGGCATTGCTCTATATTGTTGAAATGACGTTCAACATATTTCCTGAGAAGTGATTAAAACAAGGTTTTATATTTCCGCAGTTCTTAAAAATACTCTTTCAGTGGAGCATAAAGCCAAAAGCCATAAATGTCATAACGCTGAAAGGACAGGTCACCTTTAACACCGGCCTCTTAGGTGCACTACTTTCATTTAAGGCTGAGTCTGATGTGTTCAAGGTACTGTAGAATGTACGTAATGGACTTGCTTAAATTATGTGTATGCAATCGTTAAAATAGCCTATTGGAAGTTAAATACACCAAGAGGTACATCTGTAAACAATACATTGTGCCTTCCAGCAGTACAAACACCTTATACTCATTATCATTATCTATATAAATAAATAAAATGAAATTAATTAAATGAAAATGAAATCAATGCACTTCCCAGAGTTTTGTTTATTACTTTTAACTCCTGTTGGATTGGTTACCAGCGGTTTCCTATGGATGAACTCTGTGCTTTGTGTGATTTTCTGTTTTTCAGGTAGCGCTTAAACTCCTGTAGTTCATATGGGCCCAGGCTCTGGTCCACACCTGGTTTAGGCTTGTAGCTTAGTGGAGAAATGATGTAACCATTCCGGTAAAGGCACACTTGCTTACACATCTCAAAGCAACTGAAAAGCAGGCCGAAATATGGGACAATCTGTAATGTCAAAACAAAATATAATATTAGTAACCAGGATGTTGAAATGCTTTATTTAAGGTGTTTACACAAACACCAATAAAAACATTTAAGCATGCTATTTCATCCAAAGGCAGCTCAAGAAACTCAATTTGTCTTAATAATTTAATATAGTGCAAGGAACAGACTGTTGTTGAAGATAAGTTATAATACCACCCTGTGAGTTTTTTAATGAAGCTTTGTAGAACAGTTTACACAGAAAACATGCAGTGCTTGAATAAATTTCATCTCGGTCATCATGTAAACATATAAAACAATTATCACCTTCACCATGTTGGCTGTAAGGCCACTCCAAAGAGCCAAGACGCTCTTGTTCTTTATGACCTGTCTGAAGCAGTCAATCATTCCATTAAAATGGACATCAACTCCTCCACAGTGGGGCAAAAGAAGACTCTGGGCCTAGAGTAAAGATTGGAGAAATATTCCTGATCATTAAGATTTAACTGCATACTTGCATAGGATTCCATAAGAGAATACTAACACTGTTTTTTATAAACAGGAATAAGTTACATCAAATTAATGCACAGTGTAGATGAGACTAAATAAGATATGGTAAAAATGTTCAATGTTTTTATTCAATTCATGTGCATTTGTTTTCCAGTACCAACTGAGTACCGTACAACATTTTCCTACACTTATCTACCCTTAAACCCTCTTGATGTGTGTTCGGTGTACTGTGTTGACTGTGGTTATAGAGACTTTGTTTAGCACCAAACTGAAAGTCTCAGAACATTTAGCAGCTTTGGAAGGTTTATTCCTGACATTGCAATTTAACTTGCAAAAGCAGAATTTTTTTTGTTTCTAGTTTAGCAAAACACAACATAAAGGAACCAGATCAGATACACCATTGTGTGTATAGTATGTGAGAGGTCAACTATCTTTAGACAGTTTATCTTTGGCATAGACAGACGCTGGACACTATGTACATTCTCAGCTGCTTCAGGGCCTTGTGTCCTTCAGAATGGTGTACTGCTTTGTTCTGTGCGACCTGTTGCAAAGACTATTTAGAACTCAAATTTGTGTTTCTTTAAAACATTTTAATGTTTCATCCTTAACATAAATGAACAAAGGGGCCACCGCCAAGTTAAAAAGGTATGAATTTTTAACAAATTCAGGGAGACTCCAAGTCTGTGACACTGGTATTATTGTGCCCCCTTGTGTTAAGATATAGCACTACAGCGGTATTCTCACCTGCATCTTCTTTTTAACAGTTTCAAAGGGGAAGGAGAGAGTCTGAGCGACTCCTGCTGCAAGACAGCCATTGATGAAGTTCTGCAAAGATGTGAAGCGAACATGACGCTCCTGCCACAGCTTATCCAAATTGACATACACCGCATAGCAGCCAACAGAGAAGGGAACGGCACCTATTCCACAGTAATCCAAACATTAAGTTTCATTAACTTTTCAAGCAGAATTGTGAGAGATCCAGAATTTAAGTAGTATTATTAAAAGGGTCATATGATGCGATTTCAAATTTTCCTTTCTCTTTAGAGTGTTAAAAGCTCTTGGTGAATAAAGAAGATCTGTGAAGTTGCAAAGACTAAAGTCATAAATCCAAAGAGATATTCTTTATTAAAGTTAACACTCATCCACGCCCCCCTGAAACGGCTCGTTCTAACACGCCCCCACATATCTACGTCAGTATGGGAAAGATTTGCATAACACCGCCCAGATGTTCACACAAAGACAGAAGGCGTACCTTTCGTTCTTGTTGCGTAGTATTGTTGTAGCCACCGTCACCATGCCGTATAGACGCTGTGTGTTTCGTTGAGAAGAAACTACTTTGTTTGGCCTTCCAAAAGAGGACGATATCCGCTTCGTCATGCATGGATCACTCAAGCCGGCCGTGGCTGGAACGTGGTGCGTGACTTGTTTTGTTGAGAAATCGAAAACTACTTTGTTTTTTGCCTTCCAAAAAAAGACACGACTCGAAATCATTTTATATCATGTTTATAATGGGTTTTATTTTTTTTTTGACTCCGGCCGGACAAGGCATCACAATATGTTAAAACATTTCGGTCACATGCTTGAGGCTTTCGGCCAATCACAACGCGCTGGATAGCTGGCCAATCACAGCACACCTCGCTTTTCAGAGATTTGAGCCAGCCTAGTGAAAATCCACGTTTCAGAAGGCGGGGCATAGAGGAGAAACAATAATGTACAGTATGTGGAAAATAATGTGTTTTTTTTTAACCTTTAAACCGCGTAAACACATCTCATTACACCAAATACACAAAATAATGTTCTTTTTAGCAGCACCATAAAACCCCTTTTATTAAAAGGTTTTAGCTTGGTTTTGATGTTATTAAATGCAGGTTTACCTTAATTTAAAGGTTCTGTGGCCTAAATAGGCTCTGCTAATACATACCTAACACTGTGAGTGAAAAGCCTCTGTAGAGAGCCTGAAGTCCTTCATTTCTGTAGATGATGGAAAGAGAATGCAGCAACCCTCTGTACGTTGGTTCTTGGCAATTCTGAGCAATAAGTCTGGTTTCAACCACCTCCAGTGGATATGTTGCTAGAGCGGCAGATATGCCTGCCAGCCCACCGGCTACTATGGCTCTCCATTGCGAGATATCACCCTGTTTCATCATGTGAAGGTGGACAATACTGCCAAAAATAGAATAAAATGAATAGTTGTGATATTGCAATATAGCAGAATATGTATTCCCAAAGAACTTTTAGCGTATAAAGCATTTTTGACACATTTTAGAGTGCCAGTCATATCTACCAGATACATCTGATACGTCAAACTTAATTATCTAAAGGCTAAAATTTGGTTAAACGCTTTACAGCTATGTAGCTACATTTTAAGAAAAAGTGTGTAAAAATATGACCCAGTGTAATGTGTTAATATGCAGAAATTTACTTTATTGCAATTTAACAGGTATTTTACCCATATTTTGAATTGTGCATTGTCTATTATTTATTTACCAACCAAAAAGGTTATCAGCATATTAGAATCAGCATATAGGAATGATTTCTGAAAGAATATGTGATAGTAAAGTCAGGAGTTATAGCGGCAGAAAATTCAGCTTTGCCATTACAGAAAAAATTACATTTTAAAATATATTAAAATAGTAAACTGCTCATTAACATTTCAACTGTTACTGTAACTGTTTTTTATACACATGATCTTTTCATAGGAACAAAACAGGTCGCAATACGCCCTCCACTCTTTTTCCTGGAACACTGGAACACTATGTACGTGTCTTTCTAAAACAGTTTCCCGGTCTCTCCGTTAACCCCCTGCAGCACGTGAAAATACTCGTGACAAGTATAACGATAAAGTACTTCTGAAAGCCCCCTCTGATGGGCGTTGCTAAGTACATAATTCATTTTATGAATTCACAGAATTAAGGCCACACCCACTGCAGCTTCAGGGTGGCACCACATCGTCGTGCCAGTTTTCTGAGCTACATGATTGGTCAGGAAATGAAGGCGTGATGTGTTAAATCACGTTGAACTAAGGTAAACCCCCGCTATACAAGTGATACAAGCTAAGCTAATAAAGGCAAAAGGGGAAATTTAAATTATAATTTCTTTAAACGATCTATCGTAAATGTAACTTCTTAAGCATACTTAAATGCGTCCTCACTTGTTAGTATATAATTAATTTACAATTCAATTCTTTTTACTCTTCAACTTTTAAAGGCTATCAAGCTAACACGTCAACTTCCTGTTGTCTTTGTTTACCATCACAGCTGATCGAAACGTTTATCATATCTTATGAGTTACACAAGCCATCAATACGTACATCAGACGTAAATGCTAATCATCAATTATTCATCATTTAGTAGTAAAAATGACTAATACTTACTTTTTGTAAGTTGCTAAATGTATGGCACTGTAGGGGAACAACCGTAGACAGGAAACCATGTTACCCTTCCAAAATGCTCGAAGCCCCTCGTTCTGACAAATAAAAACAAAGCTGTGCAGGAAGCCGCGTTTGCAGTGAAATGTTCCTATTTGACTCAAAATCTTCACAACTTCCAGGGGTGACGTTACAGTTTTGCTAAAAACCCCGGCAAAACCGACGCACAGTAAACTTTGAGAAGTTGTCAGTCGGTCGTCCTTTTTGACTGTGGCCATACTTCATAAGGAAAACGATTTTCTTCTCCGGCCGTTTAAGCAGAAATAAGAAACGTATGAAAATGAACACACTGACGGCTCTGTTTATCACACAGTCATCCAGCTGCAGCGCAACATCATTCAGCGGCGGGTCACGTTTGTGGATAATCTGGTGAAGGCGGGGTGTGGTTAGTGCAAGCAAGGTTGGTTGCATGCAAAATCAAGCCATAACAGCTGCCAAAAATCTATAGATGGAAAGAAATCCCACAAACCATCTCGTGTTTCTTAAGAAAGACACACAAATTTAATGTGTTTTATTTTTTCGCTTTAGTGGCCAATACAAATCTGCTGAAAAACGATGAATGAATGGATCATGGACACACCAGTGTGCACTGTGTGAAAACAGAACTCTGTCACCTAATCAGTCAGGATAGAATTATGAGCATAATAATTGTTTACATCATATTTTGTGTTTTGTTGTACACATAATGTAGCCTATATATATTATCTGTTCACTATGATATCTGAATAACGTGTAATATGATAGTATAAAATAGATAGATGAATATTCATTATGAACAGTATATTCTAAATCGAAATAAATTTTTTAAAGAACCATTCGATATCTTTTCCTTCGAAATAACAGGTTCTTTCAAATATTATTTATAATTATTTGTGCATTTTTATTTATTTTATTAATGTATTATTTTATTTAATATATTAATTATATCTATATTATTTTTTTTTTTTTTTTTGTAGTGTGGCATTAGAAAAGTACCAATAAATGACCAGCCGATGGCAGTCTTGGCCAAAAAAAAAAAATGAATTCATATTATGTTGAATCTATTTGTTGTACCAATTGCAAAATTACAAATAATGAATCAGGTATCTACTACATAAAATATAAAGTTTAGAATAAAAAATCCAGCTTAAATAATTAATAAAAAATATAATAACAGATGAAAGTCTTTACAATTGTCTGCACATTTATAGTCCAGTAGTCTTTGGGCCAGTGTTCTTCTCAAGTATAATGGTCACATTATACTTATAACATGTATTTAGAATTAGGCAAAATGAACTCACACCATTCTTTATATAGAATATTTGCCAGAAACAACTATATAACATGCATACACCTAAGTTCGAAACTTTGGGGTCACTAAGATTTTTTATATAAGAAAGTAATTACTTTTATTGAGTAAATATATTAAATTCAAAAGTGACAGTAAAGACATTTATAACGTTACAAAATATTGCTGTTTCAAATAAATGCTCTTATATTGAACTTTATTCATCACATAATCCAGAAAAACATAACTCACATTTTTCACAAAATATTATGTAGCACAACTGTTTTCAACATTATTAATAATAAGAAATGTTTCTTGAGCAGGTAATCAACATATTAGAATAATTTATGAATAATCATGTGACACTGAGGACTGGAGTAATGGATGCTGAAAATATAGCTTTACAAAAATGAAATTGTAATAAATATCAATTGTATTTTCAATTGTAATAATATTTCACAATATTACAGTTTACAATATTACTGGTTTTACTGTATTTCTGATACAAATAAATTCAGCATAACACAGTTCTTTAAAAACATTTTTAAAAGTATTTCAGTATAAAAATACATACATTTTCATAACTGTATATATTGCTTTACTTAAGATGTTGCCAAATATTTATATATTTTCAACAAACAGACAAAATATATCAAGTGTTAACACAGCAAAAAATGCGTTTCTTACTTAGATTTTTTGTCTTGTTTCCAGCCAAAATATCAAAAAATTCTTAAATCAAAAAGGAAGTACAAATTATTGTCTTGTTTTCAGAAATAAAAGTCAATATTAAGTGAGTTTTTGCTTAGAACAAAGCAAAATAATCTTGTTTCAAACTAAAAACAAGATTATTTAGCTTGCCCCATTGCAGATTATTATGTTTCAGGCAAAAACTCACTTAATTTTGACATGTTTTTTTCTGAAAACAAGACAATACTTTTAACTTGTCTAGAAAATCCTGTTTGATTTAAGAGTTTTTAGATATTTTGGCTGGAAACAAGACAAAAAAATCTAAGTAAGAAAAGCATTTTTTGCATTGAAGCAAGCAAAGTCTAAGGATGATCCACAGTCTGCTTGTCAGACAGCCAGTTGATGCCAGTCTTTACTTTACTCAAAACCACAGATAGTATGTATTACAAATGAGAAATGCTGTAAACCTCAGCAATGATGAAATAATGTGTGTAAAGTACTATTAATATTACCAAAGGAAAGCACATGTGGAATATCTTTTTATTCAGATTGTTTAGGTTATAATATGTTGTAATTATTTCAGTGCATTCATAACCTCACATAATTATTAGCAGAGTAATTCACGGACATAAAAGTAGAAGCATTTTTTTTTTACTACTTTAGGGTTACTGCATTTAATGTTGAATATGCTAACTGCATCTGTATCAGTTCAAGTGGGGAACTCGCCTTGTTCATGATTCTTATGGCTTAATTTTATCATTTAGAGTAATTCAGTTAAAAAACATGTAAAAGGGGGTCAGGTTTTATCTTAAAAGCAGACACTGGTTTTGTGGGTGTCAGTATCTTCTTATCCACAAAAATGTGAGTTATGTAAACTATACTCCATGCCAGTCATACCTTCAAACCCTTCATGACAACAAACACAATAAAGGATGCCACATTGTGGCATGTTGCCCTATGTATGAAAATGAGCCCACAAGTCACCCTAATTTCCCAGCAGGGCCTTGTAGTTCCTTTCCTGTTAAGGCTAGTGTTTGTTTTCAGCCTGTATCCCCCTGCGATGTGCGCCTCCCTCCCCTGCTGAGTCGACAACCTCAGCTGCCTGTGAAGATCCCACCTCCTGTCTGTAGCCGGGCCACTTGGCTTTTTCACAAAGGCTACTGGAATAACAGTGCCCCGAGAAGGAAATGACAGTCTGTTCAAAAGAGCCACAGCATTGCTGCTGGGGGGGGGGGGGGGGGCATGTATGGCTTAGAGCAGTGCAAGAGATGTTTTTATCTGATGTATTATTCAAACTTTGATAGTCATACCACTCAAATTAACCCAGGTTTAAGTTAAGCATATATGTCATATTGCAGCATAAATGGTGAAACAGTAAACAGCATTCTCTGGGAGTTACTATATTTACACATTCAATATTTAGTCACGCTGACTGTCATTGTGATCTGACCGCAGTGAGAATGAGAGTGAATTTTCAGCCCTCATAAGCAGTAAAAGTCCCGGCACTTCCTTTGTATGTGACAAGAAGGACTCCTTTGATCTTTCAGTCATATGTATGCAGCTCCAATTACAAGACAATGGAGTGATACTTATGAAAGATCAGGTGTAAAGTGTGCGCATGTGCTGGATCTTATCAATTAGTGGACGAGCCACTTGACAAGATGGACACATTGTGTGCTACCGAGAGAAAATATCTTCTCGGGCCCCTTTAATGTGTCTCTCAATCATGTTCTCACATTTGTTTATTCACTGCTAACCATCCTCACCCGCCTCCTCTGTGATCTGCATCTACTATAGTGGATAGGGCACTGACTTCCTCTTGAATTCACACAGTGCCCTTCCTGACTCCCGCACTGACTCTGTATCCTGGACTTATTAACCCGGGAACTTCCAGAGCTCCTTTGTCTTGCTCTTCTCTATACTTTGGGGGGCTGCGAGGGGAGAGGACAGCTATTGTCATTCACTGTATGCCATGCGCAAGTCTGCCCTTGATCCCTGACTTTGAAATGGAGTGCTGGAGGAAGAGATACTGACTAATGCAGTAGTTTCTGAACTAGCATTTCTTTTTAACCCTCTTTAGCCTATATTATTACAAAAAGATTCTGCTCACAAATAACGATGAAATGTTTTTGCAATAGAATATGTTTATTTAAATAATGTAAAGCCAATGTAAACTATTTGGAGGCCCTCCACAATTCTGGGCCTGCAGGATATAATGTGTTATGAATGTAAAGTGTCAAAAGAGGGCGCTCTTTGTCAGTCAGTGCTACACTAGAGACAGGCCTCCTCTTGCAAACTGGTGCCAGGGCAGAGACAAGAGCAATAAAGTTCTCACCTCATTATCAAGAACACAGCCACATCACAGCCCACTGCCAGGTGGGAAGGGGGATGTCGAGATAATCTGGAAGAAAAGGCTGAACTGACACTCTTCACCTGGTAATACTGCAGATAGTTGACTAATCCACTCCACAGAAAGGGAATATTTTTATAAAGTGAATATTTTTTCATAATATATTTTGTCAGGTTTTGTAGTTATAAAGCATAATAAACACTATAATAAACACACACAAAAACAATAATAATAATGCTTTATTCATTTTCTGACATGCTTTTGACATGCTAAATACATTCACCATTTACTATCATGTGTGTGTATATATATATATATATATATATATATATATATATATATATATATATATTATATATATATATATAACTATAAAGAACTAAAAAAATATAATATACTTTAATAAAATAACTAAAGTAATATGTATATATTTAATAATATATTTAAATAAAATAACTATTAAAATACTTTATTTGTTTACCTGCAAGTCATATGACTGTTATCTGACATTAGAGAGCTGTGAACATGTAAATGTGTTTTTAAATTATAGAAATACTAACTTTAAATTTGAGGGGGAAATCAAAGGAGTTCGGTTGACAAAAAAGTATGGGAATTTCTGATACAGGCAAATTAGGTCAGTGTTAACATTTCCTCATGAAGAATAATTACTACGAGCATTGAGAAGCTTTCATGAGAGCCATTTAGTTAAAGAGGCTTGCAAGTGCTAGATGGACCTGGGCTCCTAGCAGCTGGTGTCCTCCTATCTTCACATGTACAACCAATAAATCAATATCAAATCTAGCAGGAAGCCAGATGGCCTCCCTCCAGACCCTCGACATAGTGGGTCACAGGCCTCTCAAAGCCAGCATGGCTACTGTAAGCCAGACCAACAAAGATGAGCCTTTGAAGGCTTAGACATTCAAAAAGGAGGCTATGAATGACTAAAGGGGACAAATAAGCTGTTACGACTAGGGTCAGATCAGTGTTTGTGTTTTCTCTGAACATCAAAGGCCCAAGACTGTTTGATATGCAGCCCCCACACCTTGATCCAGAGCCGGGACAGGTAATGGGGGGGGAGTAGTCCATTGAGTATCAAGGAGAGGGGGGCTTGTAGAGTCCTCCTCTTAGGTCTTGCTGTAGGGCACTCGACTCAGACAAAGAATCTTTTAGGGCCTCCGACTCCCTACGGAGCAGTTGGCCCCATGAACTGCTCACGGCTGCGGCCCTGTGCCAGGACCTGGTTATATGGGCCTCTCTGTGGTCCTAATGGGACTTATGTATGCAGTGTCCGGGATACAAATAAGTAATAAGACAACAATTTTTTTAAATTATATATATATTTTTGTATCACATGATAATACTGTGGCACTTTGTAATATACCCTGGTGCTCAAATTCATGTACCATGTTACTTACATAGTACTTGGTACTTCCAAGAGCAGCATGTACCATAGTACTCTATACTCTAGTACATTTGTATTTATGTATTTATTTATTTCACCATACTCTACCATTCAAAAGTTTAGGGTCAGTAAGATATTTAAAAAAGAACAAGAAATGAATACTCTTATTTAGTAAGCATGCATTAAAGTGATCAAATTACAGCAAAGGTTTTTATAATATAACAAAAGATTTAGATTTCAGATAAATGGTGTTCTTTTGAATGTTCTATTCAGCCAAAAAAAAAAAGGCTGAAAAAATGCATCACAGTTTCCACAAAAAAAATGTTAACACAGCTGTTTTAAACATTCATGATATCAAGAAATGTTTCTTGAGCAGCAAATCAGCATATGAAAATGATTTCTGAAGGATCATGTGACATTGAAGCCTGGGGTAATGGATGCTGAAAATTTATCAGGAATAAATTACATTTGAAAATATATATTCAAATTGAAAACAGTTATTTTACCTTGTAATAATATTTCACAATTGCTGTATTTTTGGTCAAATAAATTCAGCCTTTGTAAGCATAACATTAAAAAATCTTACTGACCTTGTTAATAGTGTACATATTAACTACACCCATCGAACACCTTCACATTAAACATAATAAAAATATCTTTAATAAATGGTTAACGTTATTGGCTTTTCTTGGCTACATCTGAATACTTAAATTTGAGTCAAAGGCTACTTTCTTCATAATTAAAACAACAGCACATAATATAGGCTTGTAAAAACCATTGTAGGAAACCATATTTCTAAAAACACACAGCAGTATGTGCCAGGGATTGATTTTAAAAAGTAAGACCCAAAAAACAAGTTAAACAGTAGTTTGATTGAATGACTGTTAACAGAGGAGTGTGAAATGCCAGCTCTATGGTGAGGTGTGACTAGGGTGAAGGGGGCAGCTCTGGCCTTTGTGTAACTCCCAGGCTGAATGTGCGGTGGCTATTGTTCAAGCACAACCGCCTGGCCTTTCAGTCTCTCTCCTCCACAGCTTTGTCCAGAGCTGCATGACCACTTCCTTAACCCAGGTCAGGACAAGGTCGTGACTTTGGTAACTTACCCCTAGACCGTCTGTGCTGTCTGCACATCAATAAATGCATAAATGTTCAGTCAGTTTGACTTTGAAATACACTTGAGGACCTACCGGGGAATAAAAGCAGGGAAAAAGTAAAAAAAGAAACAATCATAAATGTATGAGTTCTATTCAGCTGAAATTCTAATTGTAGAAAAATTATACAAGATTGATTGAAAATCAGCTAAGGAGTAGCATCACAAGAAAAGTAATCAGATTTACAGCATAATAAATAATAAATTACATGAATCACTTCACAGAGTGACTGAGAGTTTACATAACATGCTCAGATTTACAATGTTGAATTAACCCCCCTTAACCCTAATGGGCTCTTCTATGTAACTGTGAACACACAGGTCAGTCTGGTCTCTTTCTCATGTTCCAAGGCCTTATTGGACTCTGAAGAATGAAAACCCTTCTCTGTTGATAAGAAGAGGAAAGGCTAAAGTGCTTAAAGGCATGGTATACACTGTTTTAGTACTTTGATGGAGGCCGAGTGAAGAAGGAGGGGAGGTATATCGGCTGATAAAGATCACCATGGGTCTTTGATCTTTAAGAAACTGATAAGATGTTACCAAGTGGCATGCTGGGTGGACAAGCAGGCCCACATGACAGGTACAAACAAGCAAACACAGCCCCAGAGGTGATGTCTGCAAGGAGAGCCAGATAGCTACAGGAGGAATGGCAGATGGGCAATTAGCCATTTCGCTTTGGAGTGAAGTGGAGTGAAAAGTTAACACAGTAAACTTGCCTCACTGATTAAACTAGATTTATATTAGATATTTTATGGATGAGTAGAGAGCATTATTAATAACTTAAAACATTGGAGATCATGTTTCCATTTACCTAATGGAAATAATCTAACTTCCTTTTTAGCTAAATCAACTTTGCCAGAACGTAAGGGCAAAGTAAGAACATGCTTCACCAAAACAGCACACTGAATTTTGATGGCTGAAGATTGTTAAAGTGACACTCGAATGTCAAACTAATGCATAGCGGGGGTGGGCTGCGTCTGCCTGCTACCTAGCACTGATTTAGGGCCTGCATGTGGATGCCAGACAGAGCCTGAAGTCTGGGGGTGCAAGCTGCAGCCTGAAACAGATGCCTGGCTGTTGGGCCAGGAGAGGAGGGGGGGTCTGTGTTGAATAAGATGTGGGGAACTGCCTGTGGAGTTAATGTTCTTTGATTGGTCCTCCTAGCAACAGAGCTGTAATATTCACTGCACCTGCACCAGGTCAGTAAGTGTGCATGTTAAGAGAAGGATGCAGGATGTTACAGTGGATATCTGTGAATATATAAATTATGTATATTGGGTTGCACACGTTATAAAGTGACAAGATATAGTAAATAATAATCTGTGATGGACTGACCATTCATCCAGGACAAGTGGATTGGAAGATGAATGGATGGATGAATCAAATCAAATCTTTGGTGGACGGACCACCATGAAAAGAGGTTTGGAAAATGTGTAGATAAAATAAAATATTTATATCAAGATTTCAGTCTTAAGTATTAAGTCTAATTCCTGTACATGGCCCAATGACAAAGACAATCTAAAGAATTAAGACGTAAGAGCCTTCATTATCAGTTCCCTCCTACAGACATCAAAAGACACATACAGTGAGAGTGCAGCTGCCCTGGTAGTGTGACTTTCTTCTCTCACACTGCCGTTTGTGTTGAGGATGTTTACCGATCCCAGGAAAGACAAACAGGTTCATTCTTATTTGTGGGAGTTGTGCTCAAACAGAGGAGCCAATAGGACTGATTCAGCAAAAGGGTCAGTCTGTTACTCATTGTTGCTATTGTTGTTTTTCATTTCCTTTCACGTTAGCTGTGTCTTCATACACACAGACTTTCTCGTCAACAGCCAGGGTCACAGTTGGAATGCTTTAGAATACAGTGGCTATACTAATGCTGGAAAATGCATTTCGGTTGTATTCACATTTGATGTATTGTGTTGTAGCAATCCGATCCCACTATAGTTATAAATGGCAATCAGTTTATAAATAAAATAAAGACTACATTGAAGGTTTTTTTAAAAAATATTATTTCTTCTGCAAGTTACATAACCTACCACATCCACGATAACATGCTTTCACTGTCAGTCATCCATCGTGAGTGTAAACATCTGGGGACAGCTGCACAAATGTGACACTCACACAGCTGATCTCTGCATAAGAAAACAATTTTATTTAGCTTGCTTTTGATAATCAATTATAAATCAATTTAACTTACGTGATGTTTGTGCATCACTCTGTGTTTTGTTAGGTTACAAAGGGTTTCTGGACAACTGTACAAGCTCACACAACATTGAGTTACAATGACAAATATAAAAAACATTTATATGATTCACTACAAAACCAGCTTTTGTTTGTCAGAATGCCTGTAGATTTGACCTGGATTCTTTTCTAAAGATTGTATAATTTATAATGGACACTACTTAGTACAGTATTTTGAGCAATGGACAATATTTTGAAACAAAGTATGTTTTGAACAGTGATTGGTTTGATAAGCAAGAGTCATTGTCTGTGCTGGACATACAGGGGTATAAATCAAAGAGGGAACAAGCCTCAGCACAGTGGTTTTATGAGGGTAGACTTCCCTTGCATCCTGCAGGGGGTAGAAGCCAACACTGTTCAAGTGTCAAAGTGCTTTTAACTGGCAGGATCACAAACAAAGAATTATTACTTTATTGGACATCATTTAGAAAGACTTTTTTGCACTCACTCTGATTTCTAGTAGGAGAGAAGAATTAACACGTAAGAGTTATTCTCTTAAAATTATAGTTATTAAGAAAAGTTTCATTTGAATATACTCCTGCTGGGTTGCTGCTTAATGAAAACTGCTCAGAGAAAATTCAAAGGTCCTTGCAATTAATTTGTTAATTATGCAATAATAAAAGAATTATACTCATGAACTGTTTGAATGAGGACACTTAAAAGTTGGACAAGTGCATTATACTAAAATGAATTATGCCCATACAGGTGTTGTCAGACTTCAGCTATTCTCACAGCCGCTAATGAATAGCTGACATTAAACATTAACACTATTGTCAAATCATGAAGAATGCACGATAGCTATAGTCATTCAGAAGACAAATAAGATGGTCCTGCAGATTAATCAAAACTCATAAATTAATCTATTGATATTTTGTGTACATGGGAGACTGGGGGTAGTTGTCACACACTCTTTTAAATTAGAATAATATTAGGAAATTAAATTTTAAACTCCATTAAAATGAAAATATCAGAATCATTTTTGTAATAACAGTTTAGGAAACAAGTGAGCACAATAAAACTAAATGGGAAACATTCAAACAAGTGTCAACAATATAATGAAGAAAGTTTTTAACTGAACTGTTTTCATCATAAATGTCAAGTCACACTTTTATTGGGTCTGTTTGTGAGGGCTTGTGTTTATATTTAGTAAGTTTATAAAATGTAGGCCTAATATATATATATATATATATATATACACACACACATATATATATATATGTATGTATATGCATATGTATGCATACACACACACACACATACATGTATATACATACATATATATATATACACACACACACACACACACACATATATATATATATATACATACATACATACATGCATACATACATACATACAATATCTGTATTGTATATTGTTTGGTAGACACTGTCCCAACATAGTATCTAAAGCAAATTGCGTGCTAAAACAATACTTTTACATGTTTGTGTGTTATATATTAATTATTTCATGATTTTCTTGGTGTTTCATAAATATGTTAAGGTTTAAATGTCGCTATAATGTACTGTTTATTAGCATTGTGGCAACATAGCCCATACAGTGTGACAACAAGCCCAGCCAACAACGTTTAAAAATGATCCCGACTTCACATTTCAGTATTTTTACATGTTCCAAATTCAGTATTTTTCCCGCGTGAGTCCAAAGGTGAGTTTATTCTCTACCTGCGCGAACTTCCTGTGAAAGCGTCAGATCCGACTTGTTTGCCTGAAACTTATGCTGGTTGCGTCGCCTACCATTTAGTAATACCTGCCGTGTTGTCCAGTTATTAAAACGTGGGAAAGGAAATGATGAGATACTCATATTTTAGAGTTTAGACGAAGTGAAGACGGATGATGTTTTATATTTCGACCGCGTCTTTGTTTTATTACTTCCGGAAAATCCCCACAGGTAAGACTAGTTTCGGTCTAGAACGCGAAATATCCAGCGCGTCTCCTTTCTTACGTGACACAATCTCACAATATTTGCTTTAACTTCATTTGTAAGCTACTGTTGTTGCCTTATTATTATTGAATGTGAATGAATGATGGTTTAAAGGACAGTAAAGCGAACATTACACCGCTTCTTTCATAACAGGTGAGCTCGAACACATTGTAGGTGGGTTTAGCAGGTTGGGTACGTTGTTAAGATAAAGGTAACTACGTTGAGTTACACGAAGAAATATATGTGTTATTTGTATTGCTTCTTTGCCCAACATGTAATTCAAGGGCACTAGGTTGTCCAGGTTACCATCAAAATCTCCTGTCAGCTGATTGATGAATGATTTATGGCTTCTACTTTCTCGTGTGTCACATCTACCTGCAACGTGTGGGTCAGACCACGTAGACCGATTCAGAAGGTTAGAAAAGTCAAATATTTTCTATCAGATGATATGCTGTAATAAAGTAAAACATTTGTATGTTTTAAAGCATGCTGTTAAAATTAGATTATGACTCCATAAAAAGGACGAATGTACCCCCCTCCAGAAGGTGGAGTCTCCTTTCAGAATAAACAACTGCAACAGACTTCCAAAAGTAAGCAGATATGATGCACGTACTTTCTTCGTCCCATTGTTCTGGTTGTTTGCTTGTGCTGTGTATTTTTCAGATAGCTTGTTTATTCTTGTAGAAGAGAAAGTGTGTTGTTCTACTGGTTGTTCACACTTGTTCTAACATTAAATTGATCGTTCATCCAGAAAATTGAAATTCTGTCGTCATTTACTTCTAGTGTTATTTCAGTCTTCGGCGGTATGACTTTCTTCTGTGGAACACAAAACGATGTTGACAGCGCACAGATGCGGTGAAAGTAAATGATGACTGAAGCTGTCATTCCCTATCATTATGTCTACTTATTCCTTTTGTGTTCCACATAAAAAGAAAGGTTTGGAATGACATAAGGGGGAATAAATGGTGAAACGGTTTTCTTTTCTGGGTGAATTGCATCTTTAAGGCCTAAAATGTTGATTAGAGGCAGTGCAAGTATTAATGGTTAGAGTAGACAGTGTTTAATCAGCCTTTTTGCTTGTTCCTATTGACTTGAAGAAAAACTCTGGGTGACTGTATATTTTCATACTTTCCAAATTAAGTCATTCTATTGGGGCTGTGCCATTGCCTGTGCATTCATTCTATAAGGGTGTGTCTGAGGGAATGATTCATGGCCCCTGCTAGAATTGGGTAGGTGAGAGCATTTCAGACTGGGTGTTCACGTTTTCTTTGATTTACCATTTGTTCTGTAGGCGGTGGAAAGGACAGGAATAGTGCTAATTTATGACATCAGCATCCTGGTAATCCTAACATCTGGAAACACTGTATGGACTTTGTAACAGTCCACATTCAGTGACTGTTTAGTACACAAACAGGTGATACATTGTGTGCTCAGTGAGTTATGTGGACTTAGATTTGTTAGGTTTTGTAGTGGAATTCAACTTTGAGAGGTTCACAAACTCTACATCATTACGGGACAGGAGAGACTGACAAGCTGCTTGTCTCCAGTGTGTAAGATACTCCCATGAGGCTATGGGTTGAGTCCATCTATCTTAGCCAGGGTCACAGCTTCAGTGGACAAGTGCAGAAGTAATTCTAGCAAAACACATCACTGAGCCATAAGGCTGAGGGTTTTAGAATATTTATCTAGGCTGCTCTTAATTTGTGGTGTTTACTAAGGCACTTTTACCGTTTAGACTGTATATTTACTTTCAGTAAAGGGTCCCAAACCATATCTTATGATGAAAATATTGTTATATATATTCAGTTGCTACCATTCAGGACCATAGTTGCAATTTGTGACCTAGCCCACCCTAGAATTGTGGTGATGAATTTTACAATGGCAAGTATTAATCAGTATTTTTCTACACTATATAGTATTAAACATGCATGGGCTGCAATATTAAAATTCTGGTAAGTTATTTTCATGTTATGGCCGATATTAAAATTCGATACGGTTTTGTCTCCAAAACTGTAATTAAACTTAAAATCAGGCATTTTAAATACTTTTAAAAATGTATGCATCAGAGCATTATGTACAGTATGAAAATTTGATCTTTTGATGATTGCAAAAGATTACATTTTACAGTGAACTAAATGACTAAATTATTTTTATTAAATTTTAAAGTGTTTTTAAAGCTTAATTTTGGGTGTTAGATGATGGATAACAAAGATAACAAATGTAAAAGTAGCACAATTAAATATAAATATTTACATACATACTAGTTTATATACATATATATAAAACCATGAGAGGGTCAGTGGAAAAGTTTACATAACAACAATTCTAGAAAATGTAAATATAAATAACAAAAATAACATTACACAAATTCTGAAAAACAAAATTATATAAATAAATAATACATCTAACAATAGAGTACTATAGGTAGGAAAAAAATGTAATATAACACTAAATATTTTCCAAATAATTTTATTTTATAATATTTATAATATTATATTATATATAATTTTCCCAGTATAAACTGGGTCTTTATACATGAAATATATAGCTGCTTTTTAAATTTTAGGATGGGATCCCTTGATTACGTTTGATAATATTGGGGGTCTGTTGCATCTAAAATTTTGAAAACCCTGAATATATAATATCTGTTAAATATTTTATTTAGTTTTAGAATGATAAATGAATTCTATTTGACTTGCCCCTTATTTAAATGCAGTGGTCATTTTTTTTAGGTAGTGAATAACTGATAATATGTTCTGCTCAACCATGGACAACACACACACACATAACTCACTGTGTAATTGGCCAGAGGTTGAGCTTAGTTCTTAGAATGCCCTGCCTGTACTAGTACCACATCAGCAGTCTACTCTCCCCCTCGTCCCCTGACACACACACACACATACACGCATACAGCACGCTCTCAACCCCTCCTCCTGAGTCGACACAGCCGGACTCTGAACGTTTCTCTCCAGTCTGTTGAGCTCCCCTTTAACTGCATGTCCTTGCATACACACACACACTCACATGCACAAACACACTCTGTCCCTAGTTGAGATGACGGGCTCTGGTTTCAGTCAGGCTGCAGGCGGCCAGCGCAGCTGTTGGGCTTGAGTTTCTTGTTTTCATGCAGTGGCTGCTGGGAGTCTGACTGCACTGCCAGCATCTGAGGTGGGTTGGAATAATGATTGAGATTTACTACCTCACATTCATGGCAGATGGTGTGTTTGTTTTGCACATCCATTGAAATGCTGGTTGTTAATTGTGTCATTGCATTGTGTTATTAATTGTTTGTATTGAATGGTAGTTTTGGTGTAGTGTTATCATTATGTATTTATGGTATTCTAAACAAGAATTTCTGTAGTATCATTATGAGGGTCACTGACATGAGTGCCCACAATAAATAAGAGGAAAAATCTAATAATAAAATAAATGCTCTAAATTTCAAGTTGGTTTTGCATTGTGGTATTGGCCAAAAGTGACCAATTCTTTACACTTTGAATATGTTACTTTTTTAAAGTAAAATATATTCAAGGTTAAAAGTTTTTTTTTTTTTAATTATTAATTAAAGATGATAATAATAATGAATTATTAATTCATATAAACGTTTTTTGAGTTTTTAGGGAGTCCCACCACATGACATCGATAATGTAGTTTATTTAAGGTTACGATACACATTGTTTAGGTTTCATTGTAGATGGATTTAGCAGAGATTATGTGGTTCACAGAGGGAAGTGACCCATTACTGATCAGGCATGAAGTCATTAACAACAAGCTTGTCATTTCTACACTATTCATTTTGAGTCCTTGCTCTCTTTTTTCTGAGCAGCTTCTTTGTTCACCAATAGGTGAGTATTGACTGCTGTCCTCCTGTTATTTCACATAGCTTAACCGGTTTAATGACTTGAACAGAGAAAGTTAGCCAAACTCAGATTGCTGTTGAGGAAGGAAAGTCGTGGAAAGGATACAGCTGCAGCCCTCTTCCTATACTGTTGTGGTTAAGTGGATCCATGTCATTTCCTGTGTCCAGCCAGCATGAGCCCGAAAAAAAGAATGCTTGACGTGAGCTTCAGTTTTCCTTTGTTCTTTTTTCCAACAGAAACTTGGGTGTAGATGAAGCGGCTAGCAGTTCGTTCTCTTTTTGGATTGGAAATATTTGATTGCTTCTCATCTGATGAAGCTGATGTAGAGTTTACAAGCTGAGAAAGTGGCATAAGCTCTCCAGCCCTGAGGACGTCCAACTTAACTTCTTCAGGCCATGACGGAGCCCAAGGAGTTTCCACCAGCGGGTGGCATAACATGGGTGCGGGTGTGTAAGGACTGTGGACAGTGTCATGATGGTCGAGACAGTCACCTGTTTGAATATCAGGATGAGGTGGATGATGAGCTGGTGTGCCACATCTGCCTGCAGCCTCTGTTGCAGCCCATGGATACGCCGTGCGGCCACACGTACTGCTTCCAATGCCTCAGCACCTTCCTGCATGACCAGGACTTCTGTCCTGTCGACCGCCAGAGGCTTCAGCTCCAGAATTGCCGTGCCTCCAGCCTTCTGGTGCGCAACCTGCTGGACAAACTGGCCGTGCTGTGCCCATTCCACAGTGAGTGCCAGCAGAGCATGCAACGCTGCGAGCTGCAGCCCCATCTACACAACAGGTTAGTGCATGCCACAAAGGAAATGTTTACATATTACTAGGGCAACATAGCATAAAGTCAAAGAGATATAGACATAGATAATGCAGATATCATAATCTAGAAATGAAATCAGTCTGTGGATAAACATGCACATGTAGCCATTAAGAGAGCTGCTTAAAAAATTGTGGAATTCCACTTATTCAGGTTTCATGTGAACAGAGAGATTTGAGAGAGCTGAGCAGGATTAAAGAATAGACATAAGTGGACTGTATGACCGAATACTAAAAGAACTGGGTGACTTTCTTTTATATAATGGAGTTAATTAGGAATCACATGAGTGACTACTATAGGATGTGTGCAGATAGTTCAGCTTCGTCACCTATGCCAGAAACACATTGTTGACAAGTCACATTTTTGCCTATTTAGTAACAGTATTTACGCAGTATTAAGAGTTCAACCCCGCTCACAAGAATTCTCTAAATTGTTGATTCACTGAATGCAAAGCCATAGTTTATGATATAGGTGATACAGTATGCAAAAAAGGAAAAAGCCCCTGCGAATAAAACCCATGACTTTGGTGTTATTGCTCTACTGTTTGAGCTATTGGAACACTGCATACAATGACCCTGTGCCTCAGCGTTCATCTCCCTTACATGGGTTTTTTTCCTGTGTTTTATCAGATTCTTATCTTCTATGATGTAAAAGCATGGTCTAAAGGTTGTTTGGCTGATAGTTCACATGGTCAGGAACAGCCCAATGTAAACACAAAGAGCAGCTGTGGGATGGGGAGGGAGGTGTTGACATGGTGAAACCCAGACTAGACCTTATTCTGCTCTTTCTTTCTTTCCTTTTTTTTTCTTTTTTTCTTTTTTACCTGTACCATCTCTATCCCTGCAATGCAGCAGAAAAGCCTGTTTGTGACTTCATCTGCATAGCTCCTCTTGTTTCTGTACAGAGAATTCACTCTCCCTGAGCATGTTCATCTTTAATAGATAAATGCTATGTAGCTTTGCACTGAACTGATTAAGCATTGATTTGTTTTTCACTGCTGTTTTCTGCTGACTCCTAGATATGTCAGATCCAGAGCAGTATGCAGCTTTGGTGCATGTTTAGGATATTTTTAGTTACTGCTGCTGCCATCTGGTAATGAATGTCTTGTAGGTTAATTAACAGCAGACCACTGAGTAATGATGCAGAAGTTCTCTCTGACTCAGTGTGCTCTAATTCTCTCTTTCTCAGATGTCCTGCATTCAGACGACTCAGGGAAGAGGCGGAGAGAAAAAAGAGACCCTCCTGGAACGAGTTAAAGGGAAGCAAATCAGATGGAGATTTAGCTGATGCCAAGTCTACCCCAATCGCACGCACAGGTCAGCTCAGTGGACCCTCAGAACCTGGACTGGTCAATCCGGCCTTTGAAGAGGGTGAAGATGGTATAGCAGCACTTTCCTTTTTTCTAGTAACCTGCCCATCAAATATTATTACAAAACCATATGAACATTAGCTGATCCATGTCTAAGTATTTATGATGTTCCAAATTGAATTAAAACCAGGAATATATACATAATTTTATGTAATATCAGTACCAAAATGGTTATCAGACAATTTTGCTTGCTTGCTTTCTTTTCAGCGAACAAACAGTAACACAATCAAATATAACATTTTTAATTTTATTTAGCATTTTATAACATTTAAAATCACTGATGTTTGCTTTTAGTGTTTTATTTTTAATTTAGGATGATGGTTAAATAATATTGAATTACGTAACGTTTTTGATTTGTGGTAACTCAGGAGGTAAGGTGAGAACAGTGTAGCACAGACAGTGAAAAGCAGAGGAAATAGATTTGCAGCTGTGTTTACTTTGGGGTAAACCAAAAGCGAGGGAATCTTTAATGTGCCCCTTTATCCTGTGAGTAGATAACCAGGATGTGTCTGGATGTTATTAATATTGCATCAAAATAAATTATGGCATTAAAACCAACTATCGTCACTGTCTGAGAACATGTATAAACAGAGAGATTTACATCAACCTTTTTCTGATTAAAGCTCTAAAACACCTGGGGGGAGTCTGGACCTGTCATCTGGATTATTGGAAATGCTGTTAGTCATAAAGTTGCTTGCTTAAATAAATGACTCATTCCGGTGCTGCCACAAACAAACTGCTTGTGTTTTTGCCATATGTTGAACTACTTAGTATTTTTTAAGCATTTGTAAATCAGGTTCCTGATGGTCTTTTGGATTCCCAGACACCCCTCTGAGGTCCAGTCTTGTGGCAGAGGCGACTGTGGTGGAACTGTTTCGAGAGGATCCAGACGAGGATCTGGGATTGCGTATAGTAGGAGGGAAGGACACACCCTTGGGCAACATTGTCATCCAGGAGATTGTGCGTGATTCACTGGCTGCGCGGGATGGCAAGCTAGCTCCTGGAGATCATATTCTAGAGGTGAGTCATATCTCAGCTCACTATGCCATTATGTTTGTTTTAAATTATCAATTGCTATCGATTTGAACCCATTAGATGTTTTCCACCGGTTTTATCTCTGTCTTTCTATCCAGTTCTCATGTTGTCAGTGTACAAACCCCAGCATCATTGTTTACATTGCAGTCACATCCCTGGATAAAGGTCACAAGACCCTGCTTTCCTAAACGTCGGGAAATTTCCACTGTCTAGCACTTTATTGACCATGTAAAATTGTAACAGTTTTCAGTTCATCTGACAAATTCTGTCATAGGTCATGTATCAAAATAGGTTTAGTCATATAGGACTGACACACTTTTCACAAGTTCTAAATGGTCATATTTAGCTGATTTACAGTTGGTTTTTTTGTTACATAATGGAAGATGGGGGGCAGCAGGAGTCATTCACATGTTAAATTTTAAAATTCCGATGTCATTAAGACCAATTTAGACATTAATGGGGCATTCATTAGTTCTTTAGCTAACATTAGCTTCGCTGTTCTTTGTGTACTTTAAGTACAGAGATCAGAATTTTATTACACCGACACTAGTGAGTCTTAGAGTGTGGTCTACAAATGAATTAATTACTTTATCTGTCCTAGTAAAATCGAAGCAACTTGGTCTCAGTCATCAAATCTGTCTACATTGTGTATGCTGTAGTGATGCTTGCGCTCATTTTTTGCCTTTGTCAGTCTTTTGGTCTTCTGACTAAAGACCTTTTCTGCTTCTTCGGCTGTAAAGGTACTGAGTATCTCTTTGTTTAATCTATTAAAGCACAATAATAAGAGTGCTTCATTGTCTAATTTTTGCTCTCCAACATTTAGTGAAACACTGTGGATCACGTAATTTCAACACGACGAAATACATAATTAAAACACTTTGCATAAAAAGCTATTATGTGTACAGTCTTCATCCTAAACACCATTCAGGTGACTCTTCGCAAAAACACAATGTATTTGTTTATTTGTAAAAATATTTAACTTGGCATTAAACTTCATAATTCACCTTTAAAAAGCTCAGTTACACAGTAATGCTTCTCAATTACAATTCAGTTCAGTTAAACAAATTTACTTTCTTGTTCCCACAATCCTGTGCTCTCCTAGGATTTCTGCTTCTAGCTGTCCTGGAATGCAATGCCTTAGTAAAACAAACCAGCATGACTGGCTTCACATTCAAATTCAACCTTGAGTTTTAATGTATGCCTCCAGCTTGTCTTCTCTGAGGTCATAAATATGGAAATCTGAAAGAGGTTAGCCGTCAGCCCTAGGATGATCTGTATCCTGAGCGGAGCTTCTTTGGCTTTTTAGGGAGCTTGTAAAGAGATCTGTGGATGGCTTAGATATCTAATTTCTTGAAATGGGATCTCTCTTTTCCCTCTTCTGGTTCAACACAGCATTGATTAACACAAAGGACTGTTCCAAAAAGATTTTCTCCTTTTTTGGTCCAGAAGCATAAATATCAGCATTATTTTAGTATATTTTAATATGGTGTTCTTTAGAGAAAACAAAACAAACTGGTTGGATCTAAAATAAAGGTTAGACATTAAAGGTGCACTTAGCGATTTTTGCCAAATGATGATGATATTTGTAAGCACCAAAACAAACATGTCCATACCCCAGCAGTACACAACCCTAGCAGCGATGATGGCGGAATCTGCTATGCCTGTCGGCCACAACATATTCAAGCAAAAGCCAACAATTTTGTTGTGTGAAAAAGCAAAATCATCGTAACACTATCAAGAAGAAACAAGGCAACCTTGGCATCCGATTCCCTTCCACTCCTGGAAAGCTGTATATTTACGTGTATATTAACCCTTCTTTTTAATGTTTTGTTCCTTTGAAATTGTCCTCATTTATTTTTTTTACCTACCATCTCTTGCTATCTATAGTCGATCTGCTAATTCATCCTGTGCACTCGCTGAGTGCTTTCTTCTCCTTATCATTACTAGACACGCCCTTACTGCTTATTGGCTGCGAGTGTGTTTTGGGACTCGGTCCGACACTGTGGTCAAAAGCGTTTTTCAAAAATCGCTTAGTGCACCTTTAACCTGAATTCCCACATGAGTTGATATTAAGACAATGTTTAAATTTTGTGAGGCAAGACTGTGTCCAAGTAAGTACAAATATTGACTTTAACATTAAAACACCTCCGAAACATTTGAGAGCACCCATATTTGTGTTGTTTTAGCTTTTAAACATGAAGCTTAATGAACCAAAATGATCCAAATGATCTTTATAGGTGTTGGGTGTAAGTTGGCTTCTTATTTATCTTATTGTAAATGATTCATCCATACATGTTCCAAATGTAAAACTTGCATTTAGATCTGCCTCCACCCAACAATGTTTAAAATCCAAAGGTTAACTCAATCTTCCAGTGAAACTACAGACTTCTCTCTGGTGACTTAAACCCCATTCCTTTCATACAATCAAGCTTGCATTTAGATCTGCCTCCACCCAAACAATAAACGATGGACAGAACCATGTCCCTGTCTTATATTCTTTTTATTTATTTTGTTTATTTGTTTCACTTGACTGTATGACACAATATGAAAGAAAAGATAGTTACTTTCATTGCTTTGTGACTGCAAGCTAACAGTATGATCTTTTCAGGTGAATGACGTCAGTTTGGCATCCATCCCCCACATTCGTGCCATCACTGTGCTCCGGCAGTCATGTTCCCGCGTCAGGCTAACTGTCATGCAGGAGAAGGGCTTCAAGCCCCGGCCTGAACATCTTGCTCAACCCTCAGCTTCTCCCCCATCACAATCACCCAATCCCAACCAGAACCACGGCACCATCATCCAGGTGACCCTAGTAAAGCGTGAGCGCTCGGAGCCACTGGGCATCAAACTTATCCGTAAATCTGAGGAGCCAGGAGTCTTCATCCTGGACCTGCTGCCTGGGGGGCTGGCTGCCAAAGATGGCAAACTGAGGAACAATGATAAAGTGCTGGGGATCAACGGACAGGACCTGAGACATGGCACCCCCAGAGAGTGCAGCTCAGATCATACAGGTACAGACAGACAGAATCACTTCACAGAGAAAAAGGGAAATTTACTGTTACTGTCTCAAATTACTGTTAATACAATCTGTTACTTTTAAACACTATATATATATAGGATTTAAGTTTTTATAGTAAATGTAAGTGATTGTTATGCTCTCTGTTATGTGTGTGGCAGGCATGTGAAATGCGCGTGAACTTCGTAGTGATGAGACTTCCTGATCTCTCTGAAGAGGGTGGTGAGGGTCAGAGCAGAGGGTCCAGGAGGGTCCCAGAACCACAGTACTTCAGACGACGATCCGAATACCTGAAGGTAAAAAGCGTGCTTCACAAGCCCTAAAGCATAATATAGTAGATTTTAAAGGCACAAATAGTCATAGCTGTGGATGCTTACTTAGGTGGTGCAAGTGTAACAATTGCAAACACCCAACACAACCAACCCTCTTACTTCTTGCTTTTATCTACATACATATATATATATAAAATGTATGCACCATTCAAACATTCAAAATACATTTACATTTTCCTTCAAAAAGGCAGTAAAAACAATAATATTGTGAAATACTATTATTTTTACAAACTAAAATTTAAATAAAAATTACAACTGTTTTCGATTTTAATATATTTTAAAATGTGATTTATTCCTGTGTTGGCAAAGTTGATTTTTCGGCATAATTACTCCAGTCTTCATTGTCACATGAGCCTTCAAAAATCATTCTGATATGCTGATTTGCTGCTCAAGAAACATTTCCTATTATTATCAGTGTTGAAAATAGCGGTGCTGCTTACTATTTTTGTGGAAATTTTAATGCCTTTTTTTGGGGATTCTTCATTTAAGGAATTAATAACAAAAATTCTAAAAAAAAAAGAATGTTGAAAAATCAATATTCACAAAACATGACATAACAACATTTAAAAACAATAAAAAATAATAATAAAAAAATATTATATCTGAACAGTAATTTATATATACAACACTGGCCAAAAGTGAAGAAAACCATACAAGAAAGATTCAGCAAATCAGTAAGACAGCATGAATTTGTCTCATACATTTGACATTTTCACAAATCTTCATGGATTGCAATTTATTAGATTAACATGTATTGTAGTGCTTTGCATATTATGAGGTAGTTTATTGTATTTTGAGGTAGTCATGCAATGCCCTTGTCTTGTAAAGGGGATCAAAAGTAAAAGAAAGGTGTTTTGTAGTTACAGTTTGACTCCGTGGCAAAAGCTTGGTTGCATGTTTCATAGGCTGTGCTGCCTGCACGCGAGGTGTCTTTTCACCCAGAGATCAGTCACACCCTGCTTTTGTGACACTTCCTCACCAGCTGAAGGCAGAGGCAGCAAACACAGGCTGGGTAGTGGGAGATGAAAGCAGATGCCCCCTCTCTCACTGGGACTCGTCCCTGATCAAAAGGCTGGGGTGCTGTTCTCTGAGCTGCTGCAGCCACTGTGTTTGTTTGTAGCTGGGGATCAAAGCTGGTGACAGTTAGCTTTCACCTGTGGAGATGGAGCTTGAGCTCATGCTGGGAGGAAGGGCCACCCTGCTGGGTAGGAAGAGGCAGCCCCTCCCCCTCTAGAGGTCTGGAGACTCCAGTAAGACTGGGAGAAGATGGCTGAAGAAGAGCGTCTTGCCACAATCTTTGAATTACGATGGCAGCGTGTCAGAGCCGCTCACATTAACGCATCTCTCTGCTTCGCAGCAGGATCTGGGATGTTTGTTTTTACAAATGTTTTCACCGCAGGAGTCAGTCACATGTCTTAAGCTTTCACTTTTCACCCATCCCCCAAGTATAAACCTTTTCAGAACACTCAATTATCATTAATCATTAAGCACACTTACATGCACAGTTACTATGGATCTGCAGTAAGTTGAGGTACAGTCTTTTAAGTATACATGACACAACTGTAACCATACTTAATCAAATATTTGTTTTTCAAAGCATGCTCACAATGCAAGGGCAGTTGTAGTCTGTTTACTTTGTGTACACCGTTCAAAAGCTTGGAGTCAGTACAATTTATTTTTTAAAGAAAAAAATACTGTTTTACTGTATTTTTGATCAAATGAATACAAATTTGGTGAGCATAAGAGTCATTCATTAAAAAACATTAAAAGATACAAAAAAAAATTGAAAAAAAGTTTTTAAAAGTTATTGTACATGGTAGATATAACCAAGTTATCTGTTAGTCCAACTATGCAAAAAAACTGGACTGGTACAGTGTTTACATGACTGTTTGTGCATATACTTGTACTTAATTCAGCCGCTGGTGAAAGTTGTTGTTACTTACATCCACATTAAAACATTTCTTTTGACTAAATTTGTGTTGTGCAAGTTGTTTAATGTGCGTTATCTGGATTCAGGAGCCCTCCACTTGGGTTCTCCAGTCAAGAGAAGACAGTGAGTCTGAAGAAGGAACCTCGACACTCTCTAGGCATCACCATCGCAGGTGGGAGAGACTGCCGCTGCCGTTTGCCTGTCTACATCACTAGCGTGCAGCCGGTGGGCTGCCTGCACAGAGACGGCACCATCAAAACAGGTTATTCTCCTCAGTCGTGGCTCCATATAAAATGCTCTTCTCTGTGAGCGTCATGTGCAATGCTTGAGTTAACTGATGTCGTGGCTGCTGTTTCCCAGGTGATGTATTGCTGAGTATAAATGGTATGGACCTGACCCATCTGACCTACAATGAGGCGGTGACCATCCTAAAGACTCAGGCTGCTCAAAACACAGTAACGCTGCAAGTCATCCAAACTTTTTCTGAGGAGGAGGAACAGGTTGGAGAATCCAGCACAAGAGAAGACATGGACACACTGGAGGGACCCAAAGAGGATGACATTAACTGGGCTCCTCTCTGGACCCACTGGTTGGGCCTGCCTAGGTACGATTTTTTTCTCACTGGGCATGTTGTGATATTAATTGTTGAGTGCAATATTCAAGTTTGATGTCCTCTTCTATAACTTTTAGGATAGCATATTGCCACGAGGGCTTAAATATGAGCAAAATTTATAATTTGACCATATCTTTTTAATCCCAAGTACATCCACTGGTGTCGTGATATTATGCTGATGAAGACCAACAGTGAAAGTTGGGGCTTCAGTATCGTGGGAGGATATGAGGAGAGTCGTGGCCAGCAGCCCTTCTTCATCAAGACCATAGTGCCTGGAACACCAGCTCACTTTGATGGACGCCTCAAGTGAGTCTTTTGTCCTCTTTAACAGCATTACTGGTTAAAAGTTTGGGGTCAGTAAGACTATTTTGTTGTTGCTTTTAAAAAAACAATTTATCATTTTATTTAGCAAGGATGCAGTATGTTCTTTTGAACTTTCTATTCATCAAAGAATACTGTAAAAAAGTCCACAAAAATATGAAGCAGCACAAATGTTTTCAAATATTTATAATAATAAGAAATCTTCTTGAGCAGCAATTCAGCATATTAGCATAATTTTTGAAGGATTGTGTGACATTGATAATTGGAGTAAGGAAACATTCAACTTTGCCATCACAGGAATAAATTCATTTTAAAATATATTAAAATGGAGTATTTTTTTTTTTTAATTTTAATATTTCACAATACTGGTTTTACGGTATTTTTGATCGAATAAATAGCTTTGGTGAGCAAAAGAGACTTCTTTCAAAAACATCTAACTGACCACAAACTTTTCTTGAGTGCAGCGAGTTTGTCTCTGTAAGATGAAATGCTTTGTTTATTGACTCCTGCTCTCCTGCAGGTGCGGCGATGAGATTGTGGCTGTGAATGGGGTCACTACAGTCGGCATGAATAACTCCTCCTTGATCCCAATGCTGAAACTGCAGAAGAACAAAGTCACATTGACCGTGGTCTCCTGGCCTGGCAGCCTGGTTTGACAAGACTAGCCTGACCTCTATCACTGTTACTAGGTCCACCACCACAAGATGGATTTTAAGTTGATGCACAAGTCTTGTGATTGGAGAAGAGATGTCTTGAACATTATTGTGGCCTCTCCAGAGAACATTGTGAAAAGCTGATGAAGTCTGTTAACAATCATTGACCCAAGATTTAAAAGCAAGCTGAAAGGTTGACATTATTTAATCCACTGTAGGCATTTAGTGTTTCACAAGTGTGCAGTGCACTTTGTTGAGCTGTAATGGTGAAAAAGTGTGAACTGCACTTGAGGGCACTGGACAAGCTTGACTTCCTGTTTAAAAAGAAGTTATATTTATCATGCCACTTGTCTGGGTATATTTTAGTATGGAACTTCTTGTTTCCATATATAACCAGTAATAATCTTGTAGAAGGTTCATGATTGACAACTGTTCAGTAATAAATATGAGTAATTTTTTTGACTACCTGGAGTTAGACCACATCACATTCTCATGTTGATGGCACTTTTTACACGGTTATATGTTCTGAGAAATAGTTACATTTGTGAAAAACTATGTAGTTGCTGTTGGGGTGATAGTATGGACTGTTTTTTAAACCACAGCTTGGCTAGTTTGACACATTTTTTTTAAGAAAGTATCTCTTGGGTGCCTTGGCTATGAATATGTACAAACACACTGATCCACACCTGCCTTAATTGCCTGTATACCAAAAACGCCAATTGTTATCTTTGGCCTTTCATTAACTATAGATTGTTTAATTGGATGCTTTTTTGCCTCTTTTATTTGTAAGTTAAACCCTTTTACTTTTTAATGCATTTTAGTAAATTTCAATGATGTTCGGTCTTTAGACAAGCACAGCAAATGTAAAAGGGTTATGATGACACAATAAAATATTTGTTTTATTTTATTATGTCCTTGTTCTAAGCAGTGGCTGTTTTATGTTCACTCTTCTGATTCGTAGTATAATATATTTGTAATTGATTCTATTAGGTCTTTTCTATAATTGTATTAACTGACAGTTTTTTAAATAATGATTTAGTTTTCATATAAATATACATGTAATCTGCTGAGAATTATGTTACAGTGCATGAGATCAGAATCTCATCTGCCAGACCAACAGTGGATTCAACATTTTAACCCTGTTTGGTTTACACAGTGATGCTTTTCTCTGTTATTCAAGAGAATGCTAAAGCCACGTTTCACTCCCTTTCCAGATCATTCATTAGAGTCCCTGTGGGATTCTCAGGCAATATCTGCAGCTTTGCCCTGTGGAGTATCACACCATCTAAGCAGTTTAAAGGGCGAGCGATGACATGTCATGGACCAGGACTTTCTTAGACATGACTTTAGACCAAATTTTATATTTCATGCACTCACACAGCACAGCATTCTTCATTGTGTCTTAGTCTGCCCCCTAGAGCCCATATAAAGCTCAACATTTTTTTTGCTGTAAGCTGTTACTAGATGAATATTTAAGCAGCTTAAAATACATAAAGCGCAAGTGAAAATGAACAGATTATCACAAATGCAGCTGTTTGTATCATTTACATTTAGTCATTTTTCAGACTTACAATTAGGGAATATATAAAGCGGTTCTTCTTAAAGAGGCAAACAGACACAGAAAGTGCTCGTAATACAAAGTTTCAGGCATTGTTCAAATAAGTACAAGCTAGAAAAGGAAGGAATAAATAAAAAGACTGTATCTGAATCATTCATGCTGAGTTACGTTTATTCTTCACTCCCCTCTTTGCAGCCCTGCTCTACATAATGTAAACCAACTGGTCAGTTCTATCTTTGACAGAAAGTAACTAAGACCACAAGTGAATAAGCCTTATTAAAAAAATTAACTTTCAAAAAAATGTTTGCATAAAAGTCAACTATTCACTTTGCTCTCAAATTATCTGTTTACCCCATAACTTCATTAACTCCATTATTAATAAAGGGAAATTTTTTAAAATTCAAAATTACATAATATATGTAAATACATAGGTAACACTTTACAATAAGGTTCCATTAGTTATTGCTAGTTAATGTATTAACTAACATGAACAATGAGCGATACATTTTTAGTTATTACAGTATTCATCTTTGTTAATGTTAATGAAAATACAGTTGTTCATTGTTAGTTCCTGTTATTTCACAGTACATTAACTAATGTTAACAAGCACTTTTAAATATAATAATTCATAAATGATGAAATTAACATTTTTATTGTTTATGCTTAGTTAAAATTAAAATAAAATAACTGAAGGATACATATAAAGAGAACGCTGTTCAAAAACATCAAAATCAGGAATTTATTGAAGCTTTCCATAGGATTAGGTAGGGACAAACATTTACAGGTACTTTAACAGAACCAGTACTGAGAGCAGATTCCTTTCTCTCCATTAGATTGCTAGGCAAAGAATCATTCCTCTTAAGCACAGTTCCCTCCCAAGACCATCTACAGAGGCACTCAACTAACGCAGTCATGTCTACAGTATGTGGAGCAAAGATGTCATACAGTTATAGAAAATAGATGAGGGGCAGTTTTATCCATTACATATACAATGCTGTGTGTGTAGTTACCTCAGGAGCAGAACCACAGCATCCAGCATCCATGAACACAACTAAAACAAATACTTCAAGGTGATGCTGTACTGAAAGAACACAAAAAAAAAAAAAAAAATACAGGGTACAAATTACGTTCCAACAAAAACTGGAATAGGTCAATTTCACTTGGTGCAAAAATGAATGACACATTACTCTTGGTAACAAATTTTGCTTGATTGGCATATGTTATAATTTTTTAAACACACCACTGACATTGTAAATCAATATCAAATACCTCATGGACAATCAAGTGCAATTTTCAGCCCTAACTCGAGTGGCATTTTGTTCGTACATTTTATGGCTTACTGGGTAAACAGTTCCATATAAACTTTAAAGTTACAGAGACACGGATTATTATATAAACAAACTATGCTACAATAATATCTTGGCGAAAAACTAATAACCATACATAATGTAAACATGGTATACCACACTGTACATGATATTTACAAGTCAGTTTGTTGACTTCCCCGTGTAGTAGACAATCGCAAAAGTGCCAGATCACGGTGCTGACTGTTCCTCTAAGCTAGTTCAAACATCTGCTGCACTAGCTTCAAAAAGCCCCAATGCTAGGAATCACACTCTGAAAACATTAAAACACGACACACTTCTGACTCCTGCACTTACATGTCTGATTTAAAAAAGCTTGTCCTTTAACATAAGGCAAATTCACACCATAAGGTGCCTTGTTCTTAACAATACCATAATATAGTATGTGGGGAGGACTCGATAGCTCTTTGGGGTAAATGCACTTTTAAAACAGCATCAGAGTTTGCTTTCTTCCCATCTCTCATTTCATGTAACAAAACATCTGAGTGCAACACAGGAGCGTTTCTACTACATCAGGAAATGTGCAAAATCTGCTCTAAAGCAAAGTGACAGTGTTGCGAATTCTACTGTACAAGGTACTGGGAGAAGGGGTCTTGTAGAAACCCAGTGAAGACCCTCAATCCGACATATATACAAGGCACTAAGGAGAGGAATGAAGGGCCTTCCACGAGGATCCAGTAGAAGTCCTTTAGTCAGGTCTGAATATAGGATACTTTGGTAAGAACTCTATAAGAATCACCTGTAGACAGAAAAATAGGCAATATTAAGCAAGCACACTCGAGGGTTAAAAATCAGCAGCCTCGTGATTGACAACCTTATGGTCTGACTTTGTAAGAAAATGCAGACTGAATTAAACATTAAGGTGTCAAATTACTCTTTTAGTTACAAATTACAGAATTGCTCGATAAACATGTTTGTTCAGAAATGCTTCAGCTCACGGAGTGCCAAGCTTCTTACTTTTGCTTTTATTAACAGTCAGGTACTCTGATTACGAGTGTTGTCGTTCAATTCTTTTGGTGTCAGTAAGATTTTTTTTATTAATTATTATAGTAAATAAACTAAAAATGTTACAAAAGATTTACATTTCAGCAAATCAGCATATTAGAATAATTTTTTTAAAGATCATGTGACACTGAAGAGTGGAGTATTGATGCTGAAAATTCAGCTTTCCCTTCAGGAATAAATGACATTTTAAAACGTGTTATTTTAACCTGAAATAATATTCCACAGTATTACTGTATTTTATAAATGCCGCCTTTGTGAGCATAAAAGACATCTTTCAAAACATTTTTGAAAGGTACCATAAAATAGGTTGTGCTTCTAGTTGTATTTACCATAAGTTTTAAATTTGATGCCATCACTTTAATGAATATGGTTGTATTTGTGCCACATAAATATCACCGTTTTAAAAGTGTATGTTTTTAATATAATAAAAAAATACAGTATTTTTGATTATAGTCACCCAAACAAATATTCCCTCAGAGCTGATTCAACCAAAAATTGCATCTTGTTTTAATTTTGTAAAATATTTGAATGATTTTATAATTGATTACAATAACAAAACTGTGAATCTGAATCATACAAAAAATGAGAGGCTGAATTTTTTTGACTGACTTATAAGAGACATGTTTTGCAAGTCACAATTTACCTGTGCACAATAAATCTGACAAATTCTCTAATGAGATGATATTTGACAAAAAGTTTTCCAAACGGTCCATTAGATTTTAAATGATTGTTGCACATTTAATTTTGTGCTGCATTTGCAATCATTTAGGTAGCAGCTTAGAGCCCTCAAATAGAAAAGAAAAAATGTACTTCTAATTACCATTTCGAAATTTTCATGAAAAAATAAATAAATAAAAAAAATCTATGAACTTACATATTCCATCATGTTGTTGCTCTCACATTTTCTCTTGCTGAGTTTCCAGCGCAGCCCCAGCTGAAGGCGAGACACGGGAAGAGACAGGTTAGACAAAGCCGCACGGTAGATCTTCAAAATATACTCAAGCACTTCAGATGCTCAGACACACTTTACACACAAGGGTTAGCCGAGGTCAAGCAGTGGCCAGTGCTAAGCGGAGTTTCCTTTAACGTGTCTGCGCCGCTACTGGCTGTCAGTCAAAGCTTCAAGACACAACAAAACGAACGTGGCTTTTTACTGCTGACCTTTCCACAGTCTGGTCAGCCTCTGCACTATATCACTGCATCAGACCAAAATGGCTGCGAGGGCAACAAGCATTTGACAGGGTCAAATGTTAGCAGCCATTTTAATGATCGCTATCCACCACACACCAAGACTTAAACGACTCTCAACATGGCAGCTAAACTGGAGATGATCCGCTGTCCTTATCTTTATGTGTCTGAGATTAATTCTGCAATGAGCTTACCTTGTGATATAATCTGTTGTTTTCCCATTCTAACAATTTCTGAATGGATCTTCGCGTCTGAAACACAAAAACAAAAATGAGCTCATACAAATAAATAATTATTCACAAACAAAAATAGAGACGCACAGATTTTTAAGCTAATCACCCTGTCAAACTCTTCAAACACATGTTTAACAAATGCCAATAAAACTCGCAGGGCATGAAGACTTCAGAGACATTTATGGACCAAAGCTCGTAGTTAAGCACCTTGTAAGCTGCACGTCATGGCTAATAAATTAAAATTTGTAGTTGTAAAATCCCAACCTTTCCACAATTCAACAAGCCATGACATCTGACATACATCAGTTACACACACAGTTAATAAGTGGATGTGGTTTGTTATTTGCCTCCTCACTGACAGGGTTTATTTATTAGATGCTCAAATGAGGCAATAAGTAATTAATATAGATTAATAGGGCAAGGACCGTTCACGTTTGAGGAAGGACTCACTCTCTTGTTGAGACATATGACAGGCCACAGGCTGCAGCCCACTGTACAGCAACAGCACAGGCAGCCGCAGAGCAGCCATTTCACATTGACCGGCAGGTTCTTCTTCAAGCAAGCGTTTACTCGATTGATGCTCGTCTTGAACTCCTCTGGAGCAACCTAGAGCAGATGAGAGAGGAGCAAAACAGGACTGTAAATAAGCCAGTAAATGGTTCTCTGTGCATTCTTAGTAAAAAATAGAAATAAAAATATAATAAAAAGAAAAAAGAAAAATATTTTAATAGAACATAAAAGGTCAAATAAAAACAAAACATTCATTTAAAAAAATACAAGAAAAATAAAAGGAGTTCCATAAAAAGTCACTGGAATTTTTTTTTTTTTTTGAGAAAAGTTTAATGTTTGCAGATGCTCTCTGGAGATCTTGCAATTGCACGCTTTCTAACTTGCCAGCCGAGCTCTGACACTCTCAGGGCAAAGGGAGGACAAAAAGATGAGATAAGCCCGTGGCCTGTGGCTGCACCGTCTAAACAACATGAATGGCTGCTCATTCCTCTCTGGGTATGTACGCCATAAAACCGGGGTCGTAATCTTTTATGACAGGATGCAAAGGTCTCTTTGCAAACAGCAAAAGAACTGGAATAAAGCCCAGCAGGCCTGATCTGCACCCTTCAGTCATCATAATGCTGACCTCATCCATCACGTCACCCTGGGTCACAATACTGGAGCTCTGCTTTATTGCCCCGCACTTCCCTCGGCCTGCTCATCCCCCTGAAGCCTTTTTGTATTTCTGCGTCCGACCCAGGAAGCTTCCTATTCTTGTGGACGGCACAGTGTTTCTTTCATTATTTTGTCACTGGGAGCTGTGTCCTCCCAGCGCTGGGATCCCTGCCTACCGGAGCCCTGGACGGTTTACTTATTGACAGATTCTGTTGCAAAAACGCAGCACACTCGGATTAAAACCATTTTAGAGACGTCATCAAGGGATTCTGTATTAATCAAAAACTCACGCTACGGTGAATAATGATGTAAAGGTGAAGGTCAACAGGGAAAGATATTTTATTCACACTATAAATAACATTTAACATGATTTATTTGATAGATGCGAGTCAGAAATCATTACCTTTCCTGTGAGAACAGAAGGAAACTCTGTGTCAAATTTGTTGCTTAGTCCAAACCTGCAAACACAGATTTTTTATTTATTTTTTATTTTTTTTTAGGTTAATGATTATGGGGGAAAGATACTGAAGGTCATTTCTGCCACATAACAAAAACATAATGCATTTGTAAACAATATTCATGAGATACTTCGATATAATAATGATAAAAAAGTTAAAATTATGACGTCATAATAAATAATACAACTATGAGACACTAAGTCATAGTTATGAGCTAAAACGTTTCAATTATGACATTCTAAGTTGCAATTATAAGATATTATGAGAAATAAATTCAAAACTGAGGCATAAAGTCAACTGACTAATGTGATAATGACTTTTTCATCTCATAATTATGATGTAATGTCACAATTTAGCTTTTTTATCTTATAATTAGTCATGTTTCAGTTAGATGTAAATGGCATTAAAGACTTGACGAGCAACACACAGACACAACGAAGTGAAAGAGTTCAGCTTCTACATTTAACTTGAATTGCCAGGAAATCTGAAGGCTGTATGAGTGTCTTTTTATAATCCACTGCAGTACTAGGTTCTGCTGTCATGTAGAAATATCACATTGTTTACCTCATTAAATAATAAAACATCTCAAACGTAGCTCTACTAGTCTAGGTGGTGACTGAACTTCAGAAATGTGTGCTTAACTGACAGTTACAGGGGTACTTGTACTGTCCCAAGAAAGTATTGCATTAATTAAAATACTATCTCTCGAGTTCACCTCTGCAAACGTACAGTATAGTTACCAAACAACTTAAAATTAAAGAGAAGGTCCTAATGAGTTTGATTGTGGTTACGGGGCAGCCTTTATCCACGGCCAGCAATAAAACCATAAATCTCTGTGCTAACAACAAGGCTTCGGATTAGGAGGGCTGATTCTTCCGCTTAAAATCACTGTCAGCACACAGCTGGAGAAGCTCGGAGTAACGTTGCGTGTGTTTTGATACCACAACTTAGCGACAAAAACGTGCAGTGAGCTTAGCATGGAGGCTACAAACACAGACATGAGCTAACAGTGACATTCATACGCATTCATACGCTTACACGGTGATGTGACCGGCCCCACGCATGACCACAGGGTCGGGACAGTATCTGACGAGGTGTTCTTCACTCACAATTCTCTCATCTTCTTCTTCTAACTCATAAATGGTATCAAAGTCCGCCATGTTGGGCAGTAGGACGCTCATGACGTCTCTGGCACAGCGCCGATGACGTCATCCTGGCACTCCGCACGAATAAATTACAAAAGGGCCCTGAAACTCTTCAATGTATATCGCTTTCAACAGAAAGTGAGGAGCTGTTGATGGCTTATTAATTTCAGGTGCTGAAATTAAGTAGCTATTTGAGCTGCTGAAATGTCTTCTGTTCTTCTATGAGCTTTTATAACGTGCGATTTTGTAGTTTTTTTTAGCAATGAACAATACGCCTACTTAAAATTTAGGCCTAAACTAAATAGACACAATTTTAAAAACATCACAGTGCGTAACATAGGAGCACATTTAGGCTTGTGGCCGAATATGGGTTTGCGATTTTTGACAGGGGCCTCCATTTATAGGCCTTTTTCCAAAAATTTAAAGAAAATATATTTGTCTGATCCCGTTTCTTGGGTGGTAATATTGAATTAGGCTATTGATATTGATATTTTCCCTGGTCAATTGGATGTTAGATACAGTAGGCCTAATAGTTTGTTGTGATATTAAACATAAAACAACAAGCCTCACATAAAAGGGATTTGTGCCTCTAATGCATTAAATTAATAAAGTCATGGGACACCCATAGGATTTATGGAATGTGTTATTTAAAGATAAATGCAAAGCAGAGAAACCAGTTTTCTTGCTGTAATCAAACTGTTGATTTTTTTTGTTTCAATTTAAATTAAAAATAAATAACAATGTTACAACAGAAAAGCACTTTTGTCACACTGATGACCTGCAGTGTTTAGTTGAGTGATGCACTTTGCAAACTGTAAAGAAAAAAATTATTTATACAGATTTCCCTCCCAAAGGCTATTCTGTGAAGAAAATATGAAGGTTCCTGACAGACATTTGTTTATTTGTAAATCATTTTTAAAGATTCAATGACACAGCTGTTCGCACAATTTAGTTTTGAGACATTATTTGTAACTTTTTTTTTTTTTTTTTTTTTTGGAAAATCGTTAACTTAAAAGTAAATGTTGCTTACAATGGTAGGCTACATAATAAGTGACGCCAAAATAAGCCTTTTTTGTTGTTGTTGTTGGTATAATCATCCAATTTCAATTAATAGGCTACTGCATTTGTACAGAAACACTAGACTATAGAACTTAACAAATTTTAAATTGTTCAGCCTTAATTTGAAAAACAAGCCCAAATACAGTGTAGCTAGGCCTATACAGAGTTACGGTGGTTTCACGTTTAAAAGGTAAATTAAAGGTAAATGTCTAAACCAGATGAACATACAATAGGCTATATTTCATTTGTTTAATAGCCTTATTTATCAAGACAGGATAAAAAAAACTATTGCAAAACTTTTTTTATTTAGGCTACATACTGTTGAAATCAAACGTTATACCCGTGTTAGGAATGTGACACCTGCACATCACCCCGTGAAAAAAAAAAAAGTGACCGGCGTGCGCTCTGGACACAAACTGTAGCATAAAACAGCCTGCCATCGCAGGTCACTGGTTTACACAGACAATAAAAGTTTAACAGTCCCGGGGTAAGGATCATTCTACATCCCGAGAAACGCTGTACTTGTAGTTTCATTTTATTTACAAACATTTAGATACACTCACCACATACAGAAAATGATATTTATATCTTAATTGAGCAAACACAAACAAACCATTAAAATATTTAGTCTCTGGATCAGACGATCCAGACGGTTTTTTTTTTTTCTTTTCTTAATTTGAAAAACTATTCTATTAAAACAATATTTGAAGAGCCTCCAGAATTTCGTTGCATTTAAGACGTGATTCTTCTGTGGTAATCCACAACGCGCGCCTTGATGCCTGTCGTGTAATAGTTTGTAATCCGTTTTGTCCACGCGAGCGGTCCGCTTCGGTTCTGTCCTTTCAGCGTGTTGGAGTGCTCAGTTAAAGTTGGATCTTTCAAGTTCGAGTTCACTGAGTGACAGTAACTTGCTGTATGTTCCTCATAGATGGTAAGGCGTTCATTCCTGGGGGTGGGTACAGAGAACCGTGTATGTCTGACGGACTCAGTGACCCCGGTACCGGTAGGGGACTGACAGAACCGGGATCGCTGTGAACTGATCCTCCGCTGCCGTCAGACACACCCAGCTTCTTTTTGATTAATTTCCTTTCCTTAGCTCTGCGGTTCTGAAACCAAATCTTTACCTGTGAAGACAAAGACAAACGGTTATAGAAAGAAACTTCTAATTTTCAACTAGTGAGATAAAACTAATTCTATAAGTAAAAATCTAAACTGAAGTCATTTGTTACCTGTCTTTCTGAAAGCCCGAGGTTTACTGCCAATTCGGATTTTCTTCTGATTGTGATGTAGCGATTAAAATGAAATTCTTTCTCAAGCTCCAACCTCTGATGGTCTGTGTACACCACTCGATATTTCTCCTTCGTTCTCGTTTTGCCTAAGAAATAAGAAATGAACGAATAAGTATGAAAATATGTTGATAAAATGAAGACATTTGTCATAAAACACTGGATAAGAGATTCATTATCAAATAATAACCAATTAACGTCGTGCGTAAAATGTGTAATACTGCTATTAATAATATTTGAAGCAGAGGAAGAACTTGTGCATTGTAGATTATAATTTCTATAAATTATATTTAAATTATTTTTATCATATTGACGTTCTTCTCTTACATGTATGTTGCATTTACAATCATTAGGCCTATATGATCTCTCATTTCAACGTTATAAATTATAACGCCATTTAAATATTCACTCAATTGTATAAACTAAGATTACATTGCTAGATATGCAAATTGAACTTCTGATCTTCTTTGAGGAGATTTTTTGAACAAACTGCAGAACAAAGAGACGCAAAGACATTACCCAAATGCCACTGATGTGTTAAGAGACAATACACGTCTTACAAAGAATTACGAGGAGATAACATCAAAAATCTTTTCCTCAAACCAAGAGCAGGCTGGACTTGTTTGATGGACAGACCAGCTATAGCCTATATAACAATTTTTATGTAGCCTGCGACTAAGAACGCAATTGATTATAGTTTTTTAATTAAGAGTTTACAGTCACTATAGTGAAAGCTCTGACATCTAATAATAAATTTGTTAGTTTTGATTGCTTTTTTGTCCTCATTTGGATAAAAGCATCTGCTAAATGACTAAATGTTATGTAAATGTAAACATGACCCTTTAACTTCACATGTCATTTCCAAAACTTTCAGTTTTTCAGCAGTAGAAATGAAAAAGGCCGTTTACAGTTCGGTCATGTAACTTTGTAAGTGATTCTTTTCTTCGCTGCAGTTGTTTTAACATGCGCCGGAGACAGGAGAACTTTATGTGCTGTGAAATTTGTCACTCTTTGAGGTAATATAACCCTCAAGAACAGAGACAGAGGAAGACGCGCTGCTGCATATCAAAGTGAAAAAGGTGTTGAAAGAAGTCGCCGCCTGAATATGACAGATAACCCTCAAAACCTGAGACAATGTAACAGGAAAAGTAGACCTCACATCTTGTTTACGGGAGTCGCAAATTAGCATCACAAGTGACCCTGGCGCCAATTCCCAACACCTTCATTTTGCCACAACTATTTGTCCCATGCGTAAAGGAACTAATATATTAATATAACTCAGATATTCCGATTTTTTTTTAAACTGCAAAAAATTTTCCGCAAATAATTAAGTTAGTGAGTGTAAAACTATTCCATTTTCTCAGGCCTTACTATTTCGTAATATTTTGTCAGATGTGCCACTAGCCTAACAATGTATATTTATATATTACACGATTTGTCCTTTTGCAAATTATTTGTCTAATATTAAACCAAAATAAGTTTTTGCAAGATTTTGTAGACATGTTTTTCTAATCATGATCTAATCATGATCTAATGTGTGTGGTGTGTGTGTGTGTGTGTGTGTATATATATATATATATATATAACACATATATATATATAAATAAAAAAACTTTTACATTCTAGTAGGCTATAACCTATGTAAATTGGGAGCATGACTTAAATTTGGTAATTTTTTATTCTGCTGCATCGAGAAAATGGATCATAAGCGTGAACTACTGTCATTTTGTACGTTTCGATCACTGATTTCAAGACCTTTAAATTATTGCGCAGTTTGCATGTTTTAAGATTACTTCATAAATATTTAAACGTTTTTCTTTATGCGTATTATGCCATATATTTTAAATTCTCAGCAAGCTTTTATTTATTTATTTTTATTATTATTTATTGAATTAGATTTTATTTTATATGAATTATATAAATATTCAATGAATTAGATTTTATTGAAAGACATTTGTTGGCCTTACCGGTTGATGAGGACTGCACGGTTTTGCTCATCCACTGATAGGAATTGCGTCTTTCTCTCTCAGGTGAAAGCTGGCCCACAGAAATGTTTTCAGGTGGTGGAGGCAGCACCGCTGATCCCGGCCCGTGCATGGCATTATAATCTGAAGAGCAGTAGGAAACTTGTCCCGGGGATGAACTGCTCATAGGTGCAGAAATAGTGTTTGGAGGTCCCAGGCTGTAGGCGCCCCAGTCCTCTCTCGTTGCGCCGTAAGGAGGGCACCATGCTCCCGCTGACTGCGCGTGTGTGTCCATGTTGGGCACATGATGGTATCCTGTAAAATCTGAATACTGTGGTGTGGAGACAAAATTCTGTGGTGGAAGACTGATTCCAGATCTTCGCACGGATCCTTGGTGATACATGCTTCCCTCTTTATCCAAAAGGTATCCAACGTACATGATTCGAAAGAAACCCCTAAGAAAACTTTTTTAAGGCAACATGCCAGCCATACATCAAGCCAAATATCACTCAAAACCAAGGCCTGACTCAATACTATTTATCTCAAGTGTGGTAGTCCAAAATGATCTCCAGGCCACGCGACGTAGTCCTTGACGTGCTTCAATCAAACATGATGTGACTCTGTTGTCAAGGTGGTGGTGGCAAAGGTATAACCAAGCCCTCCTGACGTCAGCCACGACTTCAAAACCTCTCGATTTGCATGCAAATGACCAGCCAATAACACCACCAAGCCCTCAAAGATTCCCCTAGCGCCAGATTTTTGCATCACCTCAGACTTACATGCACCTAAAATCACTTCTTCAATGTTCATCAGTATTCAATAAGCTTAGTTATAGACTCTAGATGACTTAAGGAGTCAACATATTAAGTTCAAAACAATCTTCTCTCTTTTAAAAAGACAATTTAAAAGGAGCTTTGTCAGATCTGTCTCAGTTTGACTTCAAAAAAGTCCTTTAAAGAAAAAAAAAATTCAAACAAGCAAATAACTTGTATAACTTAACTAATAACTTATTATATTTATATTATATATGTTTTTTTTTTTAATACAAATCATTTATTTGATTATAAATGTTTTTATTTTGTTAATATAAATTAGGCTGTATATTATATTGGAATTTTATTTAATTACACAAGCGAAAACAACAACAGCAATGGCTTTTTTTTAGTATATATTTTATCGTAAAAATAAGTGTTGATCATAAAAGTGAAATGAGCTGTGACGTGCTTATAGGCAGGCAGCGTCATTCGGCGATTAAGGGTCGCTTGAAGTTTTACTGCTCTCTTCTCTCTAATGGAGCTCAACCTGTGGATATGGGAACGTCACATCTGCATAGTACCCATGCCACTTTCTCGCCTTCAGAGTCCATGCGTAGGCTATTTGTTAAAGGATACTATTGTAAAAGAGGTGCAAAGCGGGAGAAGGTTGTCTTGAAGTAAAGGGCGAACTTTTTACATTCCGTATCCCTCACACCATAACACTCTCGGGTCACACTTCACAGCTAATTCCGGTTTATGGAAATGTGAGGTATCACCTACAGTACCCATGCGACGACAATGTGTCGTGCGTGTCGCCATGTAGTCGAAATATTTAACGAGTTGTTAATTCTTTTTACTGCGAGGTTTCTGGAGTATTTTAATCATTAACATATGCAGACAGTAGCCTGTTCAGGCTTGACTCTCTTGTCCCAGATGTTAGGGCAGAAAGGACAGTACATTTCATCTGAAAATATATGTGTTTGGACTTTATTTACTATAAATGACTAAATTTATAGATTTATAAATTAATTCATTTTACATTCGTTTACTATACAAAGCATTATATATATATATAATATATATATATATATATATATCTATATATATATATATATATATATATATATATGAAATATTAAAAAATATGTTTTTATATACTGCTGTTTTCCAAAACTGGTGATTTGAGCTTTTTTTATTTAATTTAAAGTCTTTTGCTCTCATAAATGCATTTTTTTAAAAATACAATTACTTTGTAAAGCTTTTCCAATAATACACTGGCATAAAATGCATGTATATTAATTTTACAATTGTTAATAATGTTTTAAATGATTTTAACTCATCAATTTAGGGACATTCACACATTTTCAATCATTTTCAAGAAGGCAATGCATAAACCCATGTCTCATCTTTATAAAGTGATATACTGTAACAGATTACTAAATTCATTTTAGTTTACTGTTTGTTCACTAAACTTTTGAAAAACAAACATCTGATCATGATTTCCATCATAGATCATCACATGTCTGTATGATACAGTGAACTATGAAAAAGTAGGACAGTTTTTGGCAGATTTGTGATGATGCACAGATAAAACCTTTATGCAATCTGTTGTTTTTATGCTACAACCCTCATAACATAAATATGTCAAAACGATATTTAATGTGATTTCTGTGTGATAATGATTAACCTTTGAACATAGCAAGGAACTGCATCTCCCTTAAACTGTCCTACAGTACAGCGAGACTGATCATCAAATCAGTGCTTCAAAGTTTATAACAAATGTGTTTGCTACAGTTTCAATACTGCAACATCATATTTATAGTTTTCTTCTATAAAAACTGATAAAAACAATAAAGATGATGATATGAAATTAAATCTATACCCCTACTGGAAAAATCATGTTATATCAGCTTGAGCTGTTTTTTTTAGAAGTCTGAGGTGGTCTACTGGCTTATAGCCTGGTCAAAGTCTACTAGGTTGATCTCAACCCCACCAGAGTCCAGCTTATCCATGTTCCAGCTTGGACCAGTTAGTGACCTCATGTCTGTGCTAGTGTATAGCTATAATCAAGCTATTTGGAAATATGCAGGCTTTAACTGTTGTATGACATGATTCATGTTAGCTTGCCTTGAATGATCCATCAGAACAGGTTCACATGGTGACAGATATCATTTATAAAAGCGTGTAAGTCCATGCTATCAATTAGATGCAAGCAAGAACACATTCCGTGAGCACACACGTTGCAGATGCAGGGGTACACAATAAAGAAAGCGACAGGTTGGTTTGGAGACTCAAAGCGCAGCGCAGCGACGCCCTCTGCTGGTCAATCAGCTGCAAGAGCGACTTAAAACCTAGCGAATTAAAACGTAGTTTAAGACACATTTTCTGACATTTATGGTACAACACGTTATTTCTACATCCTTTCATTTTTTAATGAAATTAAGAGTGATCTTGAGATTTCATTATAAATTAATCAGCACAATTACAGAAGGACCTCTAGAGGGCAGTATTCACCAAGTCATTAGTTTCCGTCGCTTCTACGGCTCACTGAGCATCACATTTCTGTGAATTACTTGCAATGATTGTATGTGAAGTGACATATATAATCAGATAAATTTCTGTTGCACAGTTGCCTAATGTTGTCACATTGCTTTTCGTTATTCATCATCAGTATGAAAATTTGATATAGCCTGTGGCATTGGCCTGACCGTTGTTTAGATATGACAATTGAGATAGCGGTAATGTCACTGTAGACTGTATGTTCTAGTACATAAACAAAAACAAATGAGTAAAATGTTTAGACTAAGCCTATGCATCCATAAGAATTGCTAGAGAGAGAGAGAGAGAGGGAGAGAGAGGGAGAGAGAGCGAGAGAGCACTCTCTTAGTAGTAATAATGAAATGGTCTATTTTATTATTTATTTATTTATTTGTTAGTATATTATGGTCACGTTATGTTTGTCTGTTGAAAGGCTTAAATAAGGATGGAAATGGATTTTAAACAAAGGGAAAAGTTTTGTTTGTGCACAGTTTTTATAACGGAAAGGATTCCGTTCTCTTCTTTCTAAAGGAAGAATGGTTTATCTGAGGACAGAGAAGCTCTCAGCATGACAGATTTATAACTTTCTTGGAAACTTCAAAATAACAACACGTGTGTCTCAAATGTATGGTGGTTTGGGGACAGATTTTACTCAAAATAGTTGATGTTAATTATGAATCATATACTATCTCTTTTTTTCCACAATGAGAATTAGGTCATGATACTGTTCATAAGAATATTGCTAAATTTATATTTACTAGGAAATAAAGGTTTTTTTTTTTTTTTTTGATTTATGGGCTATTTCAGAAATGTAATGTAATGTAATCATTACACAATGTTTGGTTTTCTCACAGAAACTTTATTGCAGTAATTCCCTAGGTTTTAATTCTCCTGTGTGAAATCCGAAATGAGTAAATGTCAGAAGTTTTGTTGAAGAATTTCCTCAAACTTTTATTTTTGAAATACAATGGCTATAAATGTATGTATCCAATGAATTCCAAAACAGAACAGATGCTCTAAGACAGCGTGTCTGAAACAAGAGCAGTGGCATACATGTTCATATATTCTTGGAAAGACTATGAAGGCAGTATGGATGGATTTTACTGGAGAGATCTTAGTTGTTTGGTCCAAATTGACTGTTGACTTTTTCTGGGGGTTCTGTCAGATAAAACCACAGACCCCCATCAGTTCAGTGCTCGTACTCAAACTGAGTTCATTCTGAAAGCTTTTCGCACTTTACTAACATTTGCAACAGTTTGAATTACCATTCATCATTTATGAGTTCATCATCAGTAATCCCATCTTGTTTTTCTTTACAACATGAACCAGGAGAATATTTAGTTATCCTGTCAAATAGCATACAGTATCTTTTAGACAGTCTTTGGTTCAATGCTTGGGCAGTTTTGAGTCCAGAGTTCCCATAGCACTGTAGATCAGATATTTCTTAATTGTTTTCAGTGTCAGAATTCTTGACAGATTATAAACAGTTAATTTTTAGTCATTGGAACCCAATGGGGACATAAAGAATTTACTTTGATCTGAAGGCCAAACGACTAAGACAACTATTTTTAAGACAAACAGTCTGTGTGATTTAGTCAGAACTCTTTGACTCAGTCTTTGGGCATCATGGGAGTTTATTAACTTATTTGAGGCTATTTGTATTTTTGTTGCCACCTTTCTGGGAAAAGGTGGGCAAAAGCCATATGTGGAGAGTGAAGTCCACCCCATTGTCTCAGGCTGTAGGTGAGAGGTACAGATGTGGTTCCCCCCAACCCCGATCCTGCCATTCCCAAAACTCCCTCACCAGAACACAGCGTGGGAAGCGCGAGCAGAGGGAAGAGCACATTAATGGGAATTGTACAGAGGAAGGATAATGGGGTATGTTAGGATTTCAAGGCATTCTGGTTTGTCACCAATTGAAGGAATGAGTTTTGGCAGACTCCCAAAGGCCAAAATATACCACCTCTGTTTTAGTGATTAATGAAGCATCTTGCTACCAGGAGGCTATTTTTTCTTGGGAAGGGACTCTGGAAGTGGCAACGCAGGGATGTACACATTGTCGAACAAGAAAAACAAAACAGTCCCAATAGGAGAGAGCCTTTAATTAGATGCATACGTGATGTTTTTCTCAGAGATAATTTTAGAAGATTCCATTATAAACTATGAAGTTAGACAAGGACTGCAATTTACAATCCATGTCATATAGGGGGCCGGAAATCCTCTGGTACAGTTAAAAACATTTACTGTCTATATATACATTGCCATTTAAAAGTTTGGGGACAGTAAGATAAAAAAAAAGTTTTTGATAGAACTATAGAACATATTTTATGCTCACCAAAGTTACATTTATTTGATAAAATTCAGTAAAAATGGGATACATTGTGAAATACTATTAAAATGTAACATAACTCAAGAAACATTTTTTATTATTATTATCAATGTTAAAAACAGTTGTGTAGCTTCATATTTTGTGGAAACCATGATAAATTTCTTTCCAGGATTCTTTGATGTATAGAAAGTACAAAAGAATTTTTTTTTGTGACATTGTAAATGCCTTTACTGCCACTTTGATCAATTAAATGTCTCCTTACTGAATGAAAGTAATAATTTCTTTAAAAAAATAAATAAATAAATAAATAAATAAGTTAAAAAAAACCTACTGACCCCAGACTTTTGGATTGTGTATATAGATAGATAGATAGATAGATTAATGTAAATGTGTTATTTTGTACTTTTTCCTGGTAAATAAAATGGGAAAAATACTGTAAGAAATTATGCATGATCATGTAATGTTCATATTAATTTAGAGCAAGGGAAATTGAAAACTCTGATTAGCTTCAGAGCTCTGAGACTGTATGTACTTCCTGTGAGCTTGGAAGATATATGAGGTGTGTGTGAATGCCCTCCCAACATACTTCCCTTGTTTGTTTATAGCTTTAATTCCTGAATCAGTTTACATAACCTTCATAACAAGCCAATAACACACCGCCAATCAGTCAATTGAGCTTTTAAGTGTACAGTAAACACTGTTTATCTTCAATATGACAAGCAGAAACGGCAACAATATGCACCTTTTTCACTTTTAGCATTTTAGTGCCAAAGCTGGGGGGCACTGTTGGCCCTTGGTAAGTTTAGTGTTTAGAACCCTGTTGTGATGGGAATGATGGAGAAGCCCTTCCTTTTCTTGCTAATAGTCATAGAGGTATTGTCCTGGTGACAGACAGACTGCCGTCACCTCGCCCTGTTCAGGAAATGTGTCTCTGTGACCAAGAAGCAGGAAAAAGAGTGTACAGATGACACACAGCCCAACCATCTCCACCAAGAATCTTATAATACTTAGCCTAACCTTACTGGAATTATGTATAGACCTATCGGAAATCATGCTGTAGGAAGAATAATGCAATTCTTGGCAGGCAAACCATTGGCATTGTTATGTCTGTGCATTTTTATTTATTAGTAGCAGTAGCTAAAATATACAGGCATGTACTAGTACAAATTCAATCATGACTCTGAAAAGGTGCTATATATAAATATATAGATCTTTATTTATGCTTGGTTAATATTAAAATACAAGTATAATACAAAATAATGTATGTAAAAATCAGTGCATACAATTCTTCACAAATATCAGTCAGCGAAAATAACAACATTATTGAAAGCATCATTTGGCAGTATATACATTTCATTATTTGGAAGACTATTATTTCAGCTATGAATGTAGTACTTGGACTTGAAACAATAATTAGCAATAAAGGGCCTAATTGCTTTTATAACTGTCAATATATGATCTGATTTAACCAATACAATGATTTCCCACTCGTTCCATAATGTTAAGGAGTTAATACTGATAGCACCTACATGTGTGCACATGCTTTTACTATAATTATCATGACCATTTATATAGTGCCTTTTGACAATATTACAGCCTGCCCTGCAAGCTTTAGTAGTATTTTAGCATAAAAGACTACTGAATCAGTAACAGAATACATTCCTCTGGTTAATAGCTGCACAACATATTACGTGCTGTTATGTATACAGTAGTGTAAACAACATAAATATGGAAAGTACACAATGCAGTGTAACTACTGTTGAACAGAGAAAGGCTGTTTAATTGTGGTCCAAATTTGATCAAATTTGTTTCCTATTAAATGTGCATGAATAATTTACTTGCTAAAGCTTTTGAAACCTTTTTCACAGTGATAGACTGGATGTAACGCACCCATAAGCCATTCTGTCCTGCCATATGTAAGCAGTCCAAGATGTTAAGCTTGACTGATTCTTTAAAATGATCCAGATTAAAAGCTATGATGATAAAAATACTAAATGCAGGAGCAAAAGTGATTCATTTTAGCTTCACTGAGCAAGACTCAGGAAAACGGCCCTCAGACTGGCGTGACAGAACTTGGAAACACAATGTGCATCCTTAGTGTTGATGATCAATGTGTCCTGCAATTTCAGACTGAGTTCTGGGAAGGAATTTCAGACCACACATTCAATTATTCATGATCTGTGGTGTTTGTTTGACAGTTTGTCGGACGGAGTAAAATATGAGTGAAATTTATTCTAAAGAAAAATATTTTCCTACAAAAAAAAAAAGAGCTTTAGTGAGCTCCAAAATAATTTTAGCAAAATAAAAATAAAATATCATATAACCAAAATTCCAGTTTTCATTACAATAAAATATTTATCTAGAATAAAATAAGAATTGCCTTTGTCCTCATTCTAACAGCTGAACAAATGATTTCATAATTAGCCACCATTCTGTATGAAAAATGCTATTTCACTGGGATAAACAGTGCCGTTATTGTAATAAAATGTGCTTGTTGTGTTCACAGTAGACAGCAGGAATATCTGAGGTGGTCCATATGTATCTCAGACTGCCACGATGATATAAGTGGCAGCCCACTGTACTCACACACTACCTTGAAAAAGTGCACAGAAAGAGAAAATGTGAAACTCTGAATGACCATTCCAGCATCAGGATAAAGTGGAATGGAAAGAAGTGGGGAAAATATAAAACAGATCTAATGTGCAGAGATAAAATGGACCCAGCCGATCAGATCCTTTAAAACTGGGTGAGACTTCTAGCGACTAAAGAGTGGAGATCAACTCAGACGGGTGGTGTGGAGTAGCGGACCACATAGTTATAGTCTGGAGGTGGGCTATGACATTCCAGCTCTGGGTCGAGAGAGGAGTCCTCCAGACTCAAGTCCAGTGAGGGAACAAGTAGTGGGTATTTCTCCTTTTCGCCCTCCAGCAGAACTGACTCCTTACTTTTGTTCTTCATCCTGTGGAAGGAGCAAACAGATTTTAATGAATCCAAATTGAAATAGTATTATTCTGTTGTACTTTGCTCTGTGTGTTGCTATAACTCATCTGGGGTCAACAGGTCAGACACCCTGGAGGGAGTCTGTGATTTTAGTCTACAGAGGCGATAATTTGCAGTAAATACCGATGCAAAACAGATTGGCATGTATTGGAGTCTGTACACAGTGTGAAGCAGAGCTGTCAGTGCCAAGCACTTCACATATGTGCATACTAAATGTGGGAGTACCAGGTGGAATCCAGAGGCACAATGTGGAGGGAGACATAGCAGTAAAGCTGTAGAAGGTCAAAGGGGACAGTGATTGAATGGGTCCTCGGCAGGGGCCGCCTCTTTACAATATATACATCATTCTCTACACGCTCCAAGTGGCTCTTTCATCCCATGCCTGTGACCATGGCAATCTGTGCATGGATTTGCCAGTTGGTTGAATTTAACTATTCATTTCTTTAATAAAAAAATTGTGACAACCCCAAACATTTGAGTGGAAATATAGTTTATTTTTATTTTTTACAAGACACATTATATGCTTCAATAAGATCCTTTTATAGATGAAGATCATATAATATAGCTCTGGCATTTAGGTGTACTCAGATGCCCTTATCTAATGCCAATCACGTATTTATACTGAACACTTCTTGCATGGCCAAGATTAGTCAGTTAACCACTTTGCCTCTCCTGGTCTGAGTCATAAACCTCCAATCAGTAAGAGATTATCACTATTTGTCTAGCTGCAATTGGAGGTACAAACTGCTGCCCTCAAATATTAGGATGCTGTATAGTCCACAAGGCTTTGAATGCAATTTAGAGGATAACCTTTGTAGATTAGCCCTGGCCTTTGCTGGACTGGAAGACCATAAACGCCATCTCAGATCTCAAATGCTTTAACAAAACCAAGGCTAAGCCACCCAATGGCCTGCCATTAATATCTTAAAAGGCCACCTTCACTTGAACATTTTTAAGCACCATTTGCCCTGGGGCCCATTTATGAACAAGTAATGTTATCTCAGACCCCAGAACACTTGTAAATTATTAGGCTGGTCTCAGGCAAGAACTGACCCTGTTTTTAAGCAGGTCCTTTTTTTATTAGTCATTCAATATTAAGTTTTATTCACAACTTACATTTTGTAGCAAAAATATTAGAACCCTAAATGGAATATATTGCGATCACTAACAATAATAAACACTCATTCTATCAAATACTTCCTAAAATAAAATAAATGCATGTTATTGTATGAGATGGCCTAGTGCCATATCTGTAGCCTTGCTGTTTCAACGATGAGCCATTACAACTCAGGCGTTACAAACAAAGATGCAAGTCACCAGACCTTGCAGCCAGCTTAAACTAGTCACACACCCAGCCTGGCTGTTGAGATTGTCACCTTAGGCAATATCTCTCCACTGTGCCATTGTCTGAGAGATTCTCGTGCAGGCACGGCTCTCAAAGAAAAGTGGTAGTGATGGAGGGGGGTCATGTGGAGTCGTGTGGAGATGGGGGGGCAACTGTATGACAATTATGGCATCTACAGTACATTCCAGTCCAGTGGGAGGGTCTCCAGGGCATACAACGGCAGATCTAGCCATTCCTGTGGTCCTGAATGGCCAGGCAAAAGATCTAAACAAGAGTGATTGTACTGTACTCACGCTCGGGCCATAAAACTCTGGGGTCTGGCCAGTGACTCCAGACGCGTCAGTGTCTTCAGGTCATCTGAAGATAGAGCTATTCCACTGTCTGACTGCCCTTCCTGTGAACAACCAAACTTGACTTAACCATAGACACAATATATTTGCATTATTTTATAATGTGCCTTTTCTTATGAGAGAGAGAGTGAGAATAACAGGCTCTTCACCTCATGGATGTTGTTAGTTCCATTCTCCATGATTACTTCATCAAAGGTCTTCACACTCGTTGGACGGATCTTGACGTTCCTGAAAGCATCAAATACTCCATATCAGAAAAGTGTGGAAGGTTTCTCATGACATTCATGGCTGGCAGATCCAAACAAATACATGAAGCACATTATGGTATCACAGTTGCCAAAGTAAACGTTCAATACTATGTTGGAAAAAATATTTTTAATTTAATTTTGTGCATCAGGGTAAAACAAATTCAGCTTAAGGGATAACAGGGATTGCAGCATTTTGATTCTATTCTCTACAAATATACTTGAAGGACCTGTGGAAACACAAGAGTTGGATAAATATTATCTTAAGTAGGCATAAATCCTGAAACTGCATTTGTGGCGAAAGAGAAAATTCCTTGAGGGGCCCTTAATGCTACGAGGACCGTTTCTTATCAAGAACCAATTAGTGTTTTCCTACACTTTTAAAGCATTCAACTCAAGGCCGTGTAGTGTATGTTTGAAACAGGAAAATATATGGAAACCAGAAAATAGGTGGTAGAACTTTATCTACAGAAAACACATTTCTAAAAAGCTTTAAATATTTCTCATGAATAATGGCATTCTGAGGGATTTTTAACAACTGAAGTACGAATACAAATCAGTCTGAGCCTATATCCGTTATATGGATATGATAAAGCTATCTTACCAAGCCGTCCCAGAGTCTCTAAGAGAGGCAGGTCTGGTGGAGGTCTCCTTTGTGGGGCTCATGTTTGAGGGGTCTGTGTTGGTCAATAGGGGTGTGTTGATTGGGATGTAGTGCTTTCCCTCCTGAGAAAGACAAAGTGTTTAAACACTCAGCTCATTTTAAAACTGTGACATCATCCTGCATATGGTTTTATAGGATTCTGGGGGAATCTGTACATAAATCTGCAAGGGAATGTGTGAATATTTTTTATGGAGATGATGTTATCAGGGGCAGTCTGGCTTGATTCCTTATGTGAGAAAGAGAGAGTTTGGATGACTTCCAATTCAGATGGCTTGGAATATGTTTTGATCTCTATGATGTTTAGTGTAGTCTTTTACTGAGACCATATCTTCTCTTCAAGCCATATTATAAATCAGATCCATCCCTTACTTTCTTCTTGACCTAAGGAAATGTATAAGAACATACTGCAACATCAAATATTTAACACAAATTGTAGATTTTTACCTACTTTTCTCTTGTTCGGATATCTATGAGAATTTGTATGACTTTGTAATTGAGAATAAAGGATTTGATTATGTAAATAAATTTTTATGTCTATGCCTGTATTTGCTGTAGCATACTGTACCCTACTGTTCAAACATTTGGGGTCAAGTTTTTTTTGTTTTTTTTTAAGAAATTCATATTTATTTCAGCAAGGACACATTCAGTTGAATAAATACAGTTAGAATGTTACAAAATATTCCAGTTTTAAATAAATATTAATCAAAGAATACTGAAAAAATTATCAAATATTAAGCTGAACAACTGTTTTCAACCCTGATAACAATAATGAGCATATTAAAATGATTCCTGAAGGATGATAAGACACTGAAGTACACTGAATTGACATTGTGACACTGGAGTAATGACTGCTGAAAATTTAGTGATGACAGGAATAATGACTATTAATGTTTCTACTAAAATATATTCTAATAGAAAACAGTTATTAGAAATTTTTATATTATTTCACAATACTACTGTTTTTACAGCATTTTTTATCAAATAAATCCAGCCTTGGTGAGCATACTTTTTTCAAAAAAAAAAAAAAAAAAATTAAAGTTTTGAATGTGTACACATGTATTTCTCTTCATGAGTGACTTAGCTTGTCTTAAATCTTCTTTACAGTCATTCCAAACTCACTTTAAATCGTTCCATTCATCACATTCATAAAATATTCACCTTTCATCTATGACTAGTTGTTAAACACAGTTTTCAGTGACAGGCTAACATGGTTTTGCCTGTGCAATGGTAGTGCGTCTATCATCCCATACATTTTTTGTGGTTTCGCTGTGGTCAGAGTTTAAACAGTAAACGTTTAAATAAAGTCTGTGAGTAAGGCATGCAATGTAATGATGAAGTGAATGAGACTCTCTTACCTGCTGTACACTAGCCTGTAGCAGATCTCCTAGCCTCTCTACCAGCTCTGTGAAAGTGGGCCTCTTGGAAGGTTCTCCTTGCCAGCAGTCTAACATGGTTTGATATCTATGGACAGAAACATGCATACGTTAAAGAACTTCCTTTGAACATACAAAGTGATTAATAAACCATAACCATAAATTGCAATTCTTCAGCAGCTACACAAACCCTCATGATTTACACCCTGTGCCTTGACCTCTAGGTTAGTCTGCAAATCCGGCTTATCCAATTATTTACAGTCATCAATAATATTCGATGCGTGACACAAGGAGTGAGGCTGAGTGTTTTCATTGCACCGTTCTCAGGGTGAGAGTTTGTGTTGAGAGGAACTTCCTCCTGCTTTACACAAGCTGTCAGCATCTCTCCCCACAAGGGATGTCTGGGGTCCTTTATTGGACTTTGCAGTGGCCTATAATGGTTTCGTTTATCTGAAGGCTAAGTTTCAGTTGTGAAACACTGGGGTGTTAATGCACCGAGCAGGCATTCATGTAAATGATCACTGACGATGATTGAGATGTATCCTGTTTATACTACGGTGTTGCCCTCACAGGTCCTTATATCAATAAAGCCTGTTACCCATGAATCTCTCTGATCACGTCTGATTAGCACAACACTGGGCAGTTTGGAGTATGGAAAAATTAGTGTACTAGCTGATGACTCATTACTTCCTTACGCTAATCAACTAATATATCCATCTGGGTTTGAATACGTTAGTGATCAGAGAGGAGGTATTCTTCTCATGGGCTGTGAAGGAGATTAGCAGGAAGAAGCAGGACTTGTTATTTTAATGAATCCAGATGGAGCTCTCCTTAAACTAACAGGAAGTCCAGAAAAATGGTGAATAGTGGTTCCTCTGAAATCAACGATACACCAGGATGTTCTACAGTATCTCACAAAAGTGAGTACACACCTTACTTTTCAGCAACCATTTTAGTATATCTTCTCAAGGGACAATACTATAGAAAGGAAACTTGGATATATTTTAGAGTAGTCAATGTTCTGCTTGTTTAGTAGTACAGATTTACTGTCCCCTGAAAATAACTGTGCACACTGCATGAATATACAGAGTTTCCCGCTGTTGTCGCATAGTTTTGAAGAAGCGCCATGTGTCTAACATCCAGCAGCTCCATGATGTCATTATGGAGGAGTGGAAGAGGATCCCAGCAACAACCTATGCAACCTAAATCTGTACTGCTATACAAGCTGCACATTGACTAGTCTAAAGTATATACAATTTTAATTTCTATAGTATTGTTCCTTGACAACATATAATAAAATAGTTGCTGAAATGTGAGGGGTTTACTTACTTTTGTGAGATACTGTATATCCTCTCAAATTGTGCTCACACTTATGGAAATGTAAATGCAAAATACATTTATGACAGCCTGTGGCGTGTAGTTCATTGTATTGAGTAATTATGAGCCTGTGGGACACTGGGAACCAGTTCATCATTAAACGTGATCAAATTCTCTGCTCTCTTGAAGAACAGTGTTTTCATTATTAGTGCTAAAGGTGATACACTATATTAAATTGACCCTTATCTGCAATGCTAGTTGACAAGTTCTTTGAAGCTGAATAGAAACACTTTTGGGTTTTGAGGATTTCAATTCAGTTCAGGTCTGAGGTCTGGACTGCATTTTGTAGCTCATCTCCAATCACCATCTTTCATGACCTCTTGTTATGTTCAGTTGGCGTGTGTGATTGCAAATGTGAGACAACTCGCATTACATGCAATGTTTTAAACATAAGTGCTCTGTCCAGGTTTCCCAATGTTTGAGATAGTGGGTATGATATAGTTACAGAATATCAGACATGAAAAATTACCATCCTGAACGAGCCCATAGTTTTGAAATGAAGATTGAGTAGAGCACATTGTATACAGCACTAGGGGTTGTTACTGAGAACGGGCAATAAATATTCTCTCTCAAACTGAGGCGATTCAGTTCTCCACACCCATTTAAAAGCAACACTAATCTGAAGTTGTCCGCTTCATTTCCTTTCCACATTTAAAACTGATACCATGACCCCTTCTCTCATATCTTGTTACATCTGAAAACTTTCAGATTTTGGTTTGGCTTGCTCTCTAACCCTGTAACCACTATGGGAGTATCTTGCCAGTGGGTTTCCTTGTCTGATGCCCAGGGGCCCTGCCTCTGTGTTTGGCCACCCCATGCTGCCTAGGTAGACTGAAGCCTTTAATGTGAGCTTGAGTTTCAGCTGCATTGGTGTAAGTCAGTAATGGATTCCTAGCACACATCAGCTGCACTATAAACTAGCTGCCAGTCAGAAGCTGCTCCTTTCCTTTTACTCAGCGAATAATTGATCTGTTTCCATTTAAGGCTTCAGTCTTGTGTCAAAGCAATGCAATTAGATATTTCTGCTCATTTCAACTGTATCGATAGGAGATGATTTTCTTTCCTCAGAGTGCAGATTTCAGCTAATAACCCCAAAGAGTTTTGTAGGGGGTTACAGAGAGAGGCGAGGTTTGTTTTGGGTTTACTTCAAGTTTGTTTAAAAGTCTTGTGATCAGACAGAATGAACTTACTTAGAGACATTTAAAAAAATAAACACCTTAAAGATAGAAGTTTTCATGTATACTTTGGGTACAATGGCATGTGCTGGAATAAGACACAGGCATGCAAATATATATTTAATAATAATATAATATATATTTTTTATTGTTATACTTTTATAAAAATAATGTTTTCTTACAACATAATGAGCAACAGGGTTTCACGTTGATACTGGTGTATGCTATCAATACTATAATTTATTTAAATAAAAAAAAGTTTTTTCTACAATAAATTAAATAGTAACTCAACATATTGTGTGAAAATTATGATGTTTGGTTGCATGTTTGTTATTGTTGGATACAGTTGAGGTGGGACAGGCATGTGTTTATGCTAGATTAATTTTCTATTACATAATAGTTTATCTAACATTTTAACATATTATTTAACACATTTCTCACAATCAAAATAAAGGATTTGTGACACTAATGCTTTAAAAAGTATTTATAAAAAAGTACCCTAGTGCCTGCAATACTCAATATGGCAACTGTTACACAACAATTGCATGTATAGTTGACAAAGCCCTGTCAAATCAGGACTGCCTGACATTAACGACACAACCAGAGCGACTCTTACATTTCAGAGGAGGAGAATTCAGGAGCTTTCATCCTGGTGCCCTCCTTCAGTCGGCAGCAGAATTCCTCATCAATGTGTAAGCCAGGGTAAGGGGAGGCACCTGGGGAGAAGAAAGAGAATAATGGGGTTATCAAGACTTTTCAATGAAATAGAGCTCTGGCCACTTCAAAGGGTCTGACAAGAAACTCACTAAACTGTGAAGTGGTTTGGGAGCACAGAGAGATCAATGGAAAGACCTCTGCACAATCAGCATCAGTGGGGCCTATCTGACTGTACTTGGAAACTCTACGCAAAGCTGTTTTCTCCAGAAACAAAAAATTATTAAGACAGCGTGAATTTGCAGACTGTTGAGACTTTGGTGCACACTTGCAAAAACCATGATTCATGAAAAAATATTTTCATTTACTTGACTGAAATCCTTTTAATAATATCTGATAACCACTAAAATATGCAGATCATAACAGTGAATCTCAGAAAAGGTCAATCTTTCATTAAACTATGATCTAAACCCCCCTCTGACAATAGATTAGGTAGTCATTGAAAACAAATACTTTAACAGCACTTGAAAATCTCCTGCAACTTTGGGAATAGAGTGCAGAAGATGTGGAGTGCCTAGAAAAACAGGGACAAGAAATTCAATTCCACAACACAAAACATGAGAGTGTACTTTGGGTGCGGTGCAAAATACTATCAAGTAGCAATAATAAGTTTTCTAAACTTTTCATCACCAACTTAAATCAGTGCAGCTCAATGGTTGTGACAGCTAAGAGTCATCAGTTAAGATCATATTCCTTCCTATCACTGATAATGGATTATTTATAGTGTGTTTTCCTAAATGTTGCTTTATTTTAACATGCAAAATGATGGCTTACTATTTTCCCAGAGTTCATTGGATTCAGCGTGAATGTAGATTTGGGGTAATTTTACTGTGGTTTCTAGTTCATTCAACATGCATTTTAAAGGCAAATTTTTAAAAATGCATTCATATGAGGGTGCAAAAGTCTGAAACCACTTTAATAATTTAGAATGTAAGTCATTTAAATATAAAATTTTGTGGTCTCTTAGTATTGTGAAAAACTTTGCACTGTGTTATGATGTTTGAAAAAGTTATAATGCAAAATGCAATGATGCAAATGCAAAAAAAAGAATGCAAAAACATTTTTGATTTCTACACTATTACTGGTTTCCCCCTCGGGAGAAATCGCGTTTGGGTTTCCTCTCCCTCACCAGGCCCTGGTAATCATCCTAAAGAAATTTGTATTGAAACAATACTAAATACATACATATATGAATGGTCACATTAAAGTTGTTTGGTCAGAGCCTTTAATGACAAAGGTGCCAAAGCGACACTGTACAATAAACCATTAAAGGTTATAGTACATTTTCATTAAATGCTGCCTGGTAACTGTGGGTTTACATTTCCAGTTTGAAACCTGATCAAACGGAAGATGATTTCTCCTGTTTTACAACCTTTATTTATGATTAAAAAACACATCGTTAAAGTTCACAGATGTTGCTGCACTAGTGGAATGAAAATAGCTGATTTTTTTTCAAGCTGACAATGCAATCCTTTTTGTTCCCAAAGGAAATTTTAACAGCAGCTGACAGTTATTGCCCTCCACATCTGGAGGAGGTTGATAGCGCAGGGCACCTCATGAGCAGCCTGGTTTGTGCCAGGTGTCTTTGATTGAGTACCCTCGGGTTCGTTTTGTTTCCATTTGGATGAAGCACAGCATGTGCTGAGTTGCCTTCCTACTCCATGTGTTTAACTTTGAAATGGGTGCTGAATCCTGTCTGGCCTTTTTCTGGTTGGTGTAAAATGCAAAGAGCTAGTAAAGCAAACAAACAAATTCTAAGAGACGTCTCTATAGAAGAAAGGAAGGAAAAAGCCGACACTTTGTTTCATGGAAAACATCAGAGCAGAAAACATTGTTCCAAGAACTGAACGCCTGAAATCATAAAAGCTTGAAATTATTCTTTGATCGTTTCATAATTGAATCTCCCCAAAATATTAAATCAAGACTGTTTGTGTTAACAGTCAATATAAAATAAAACATTAGAGAGTATTTTAAACTCTTTTAATTACTACAAGTTCCTTGAGCATTGCAACATTGCTGTGTGTGTCTCCAATGAATAGGTGAATAAAAGGAATGTGAGTTACGCTTTTAAGACAGCGATGATATTTACCAAGAGAGAAGATCTCCCACATAAGCACTCCAAAAGACCACACGTCACTCTGAGTGGTATAGATCTTGTCAAATATCGCCTCTGGAGCCATCCACTTTAAAGGAAGTCTGGCCTAAAAAAGATAAGCAGACCATGTTACTCTCACCTGTAAAGGAACAACTCCCAATATTAATTTACATTAAACAACGTGTCGCTTATAAAACGCTGTCTATTTGATTATACTATCTGTGTGATGTCTTGGCTCACACCTGACCACAAGAAAACATCCTTTGACCAGAATAATATTATCAGGGCTTATAAAATGACTAATAGCATGCCAAAGACTCTTGGCATTAACAGAAACATTTGATCTTTTTCTAGATGAATATTGACAGTGTCAGTGGTTTTTGGACCGTTGTCATTTGTGTCCATCACACTAAGTAGTTTTGAAACACTGTACACATAATACAGCCTGACTGCACCATGTATCCATGACCAATATGAAGTAATTGGATAATCTTCCACACTTACGTCTCCTTTGCGGACATAGTCTGGATCCTTGTATACATCTCTTGCAAGTCCAAAATCGCAAATCTTCACTACGTTGTTTTCAGACAACAGGATGTTACGTGCGGCCAGATCGCGGTGAATGCACGTAGAAGAAGGGAAAAGAAAAAGAAAAGAGAGATCCTATTACATTATGGTCTACCATACTTCATCTATCAGTTTATTGTAATAGCAAGATATAATTGTATATTCTTTCTACTCTCAGTGTCTTGACCAGGGACAGGGACTGTAGTGAAGATGCGTTTTGTGTCTTATTTGAACCATGTGTGGCATTACGCTGTCAGATGAAAATGATAAAAAGCTGTGATAATGTAAAACATATGGAACTGCCATCTGACCTGAGGTGAGATTAAATGACGTATTCTAAACCGCATCTTTAGTATGTGGCAATTAATCTCATCTGCTGGATGTGAGTGAATGAGTGTGTTGGATTAATAAAGTAATTTGGGTTTTCATATTCTGGAGTTTTAGACAAGCTTCTCAAAGTGTTGCCAAAATACAGAGATTGATTACTAATGTAAAACATTACGAGCCAGAAAATTATTTAAAAAGGAAATTGGTATTATAATGGGCTGCCATTACAAACTAAGAATACAATGATTCATTGCAAGGGTTAAAGCTATTTTTCATGAAATCCTGAGAAAGTGTGACTCTTACTTTTCTTGAAGCCAAGAACTCCATGCCTTTAGCCACTTGAAAGCTGTAGCAAATCAAGTCTTCTAGAGTGAGCACTTTCTTATACAAATCCTCTTGCTCTGCAAGAAAAGGGGAAAAGGGTATTAGCTAAATCAAAACAATTGTTTTGTTATGCAAGTTTTGGCAGGCAAAAAAAAGAAGAAAAAAAAAGAAACAGAATTTCCAAGAATCTCTTTTACTACAAATCTGTGAAATTTGGATCCTCTCTCAATCCCTTAATAAAGTTGTAATATTTTTGCTTTCATAATTCTCCTGTTTACAACAGACACATACGATAGGGAGACAATGAAATGTGACTTCTTTTTTTAGATGCAGACTGCAATGTGCACTTTGTCGTTGATACTCAAGTGAGAGGCTTGTGGGTGGATCATCCACCTGAGTAAACAGTTTATCAAACCAGAAATAACCGGCATGGGACAGCATGACCAAATGTACCAACAGCGGACTAGCTCTGGTCTTGGGGCAGGAAATTAGAAAAAGCTCTGCACACAGTGGGTGACAGTGGCTCGTACAAAATATCAGTTGTTTTTATGAATCCCTGAGGAAGTCACCTATCAGATTGAAGGGAAAAAAACAATCAGCGTAGCCTTGAGAGCAGAGAGGGTGGGGTGGAGGTGAGGGGTTGAGAGGGAGGAGGGGAGAAGGGAAGGAAGACACTCAGTCACTACCTTCCTCCTCTTCCTCCGAGTCACAGTAGCTTTTATCTTCAATGAAGCCGGAGCTGGCTGAACTTCCAGTGCTGGCCACGCTCTCCAACCTGCGCTTGATGAGCTCGCTCAGATCACACCCGGAGCTGGAACGCAGAGCCTTAACGTCCTGAGACTGTGGATGTTATCAGCATACATTCCGGGTCAATATCATGCATCATGTCAAATCAATGCTTAAATGAACAAGATAATTTTCTGCTTACTTTGTAAACCACAAAGTCACCCCTCCTACTTCTCAAGTAGTTGGAAAGATTTCCATACTTGCAGTATTCCACGATGATCATTAGCGGATCTGAGCGTACACCAAACAAATGTAAAAACAAAGAGGAAAAAGTTTTAAAAAATTGTGCAAATTTCTCATATCACCATGGTTGAATTCTCTCCGTCAACTTCCTCTAACCTCCACGCTTTGTGCAGGCTCCGAGCAGATTGACCACGTTGAGATGATGACCAATATGGATCAGAATCTTCAGTTCAGACATTAAAGCTCTCCACTCGTTATTTGTAGCTCCCGCTGTTGAGTGGAGAGGATAAGACGAAAAACTAATTAATGGAATGTCTTACAATTTTGTTTGGAATGTTAGGAAAATGTATGATTTTGTGGCGATGGAAGCATGCTTTATATTTCAGGACTCCTGACAAAAGGCTGACCTTTCAATTACAGTTACCATTGTTTCAAATGGATATAAGATGTTCCATCAATATCTTCTTGACATAACTGTGGCTTGATATTTAAAATACTAAACTTTTTTTTTTTTTTTTGTATACAAAGAATACAATTTATCTATATAAATATATATATATATCATAATTGTCTATAAATAAAAATGGGGAAAAATTAAATCATGCCAACAAAAACAGTTTGAGCAGCACTTTGACAATCAGGGTTTACACACCTTGAACAGACAACCTAAGGCACATCATAAATTATAGTGTACAGATCTGGCGGCAACATTGTTATAAACTGTCAAAAGGACTTGAACGAGAGAAACAGAAACAGCAATTTTGCAGTTTCTCGTTAGTTTGTACATCATTCTAGGGAATTATGTGGTCAGGAACACTATCCTGGTGACCTTTTGAGGTCATGAAGTCAGACTGTGGGCTGTTGTTTTAACACGTCAGGTTTCCTGTGGTTTAGACCCATCAAATTGACACGGGCGAGCTATGTTCGATGTTGAGCAGTAATTCGTACGTGATTTATACCAAAGACACCTTACAGTGACTTTTACTGAGAGGAATATTGGTGCTCCTTGTTTCAAAGTAGAAGAAGGTATGAAACCAGCATGAAGGACAGACCAATTTTTCTTTTGCATTTTAGATTTTTCAAGTTTTGGGTGATAAAAAAACATGCAAATAATGAAACACTGAGATTTATTAGATTTAATAATTTGAAGGGATTTAAATGAAGGCAACTGCTTTTTATTAAGAGGTGACCTGTGGTGTGTAGGGAGGTTATCATTCTTGCTCTAGTTCTATGTCTAATGCACAGGGAAGACTGATATAATAACTGTAGTGGAAACACAAAAGTCGACAGATATATCATCATCAAGAACAGACAAAACACCACCACCAGAGCGGCGCTCAACACTCTGCAAGAATGCACCATCACTAAACAAACGCCGCAGCCAGCTGACCAGACAGGCAGAGTTTAAACAAATTCAACCGCAAGAGGATACAGTCCTACTAGACCAAAATATTTGTTTTACTTGAATGCATAACACAAATTCTCTGTGTTGATTCAATATTGTTGTATAACAGTGGACAGTTTGCAAATAAGCAATAAAACAGCAAACACTAGACCAATTACGTGAAGCATGCTGGTTCTGGTTCAGTGTGTTTTAAGAAACATCTGTTTAAGGGTCATTGCTAAATGCTACGTGAGTATTTGCACATTCACTTCACTTACGTATACGGTTGTCTAAGGTTTTATATCTGTGGACTATCACATGCAACATGCAATACCCTGAAGAGCTGCCAATTATCTTCGTATACACTCAAGAAATGTGAACGAAAACCAAAAGATCCACTACGGACTTCTGTTTTCAGTATCTGATTTACATTTGCATTCAGTATACTGGATCAGTGTGTATTCAACACTGCCATAACGCTGCATGTCAATATTTCTTTTTTCTCTTTAACTTTCAACTCAAACTGTAATTTGTAATGGCACTAAAACATAGATCACAGATACCTTTCAGCATTTTCACTGCCACCGTTTTGCAAGTAGAAATCTTGTCTATGCCAAATGCAGAGGCCTCTACAACTTTTCCAAATGCTCCATGGCCCACAGTTTTACCTGTTATGGAGAGAAAGAGAGAGAGAATCTGCATGAGCTAGCCATGTCCTGGGGACTCATAAATCAGGCAGGATGCCCTGTCAGAAAAGATGTGAGGCTGTAATTAAAACAGCCTGCTGAGGTTGGGACTGCTTTACTGACCCTCCACTGAGAATTCATGAACGACAGAAGCAGCTTGCTGATATATAATGGCATAACAACCCTGATGCCTACTGTTCTCAAACAATAGGCCTGAATATTAAGCAATTAAGGAGCAGAAAGAGCCAGTTGTGTTGAGCTGTGTATGAACAGGTTTGCCTTTGTATTTTATGGCTCCTTACATGTTTAGTCCTACAAGAAAGAGACTTCAATATGAACTCAACAATTTTGTATCAAATTCTTCCAAAACTAAGTCATATGAGCTATGCCATCTATATTGATTTAATATTTCTATACTTTATGACAGCAACTATCTAACTTGTGGCTATTTTTATTTTTCCAAAGGCATTTTAAGAGAAACATCTGAGAAAAAGTTACCACCTAAATGCATAAAAAGCATAATATCTCTAATGAGTCTCCTGAGTTATGAAAGAAGATATTTTGAGTCAGGAAGGTTCATTCTTGTTTACATTGCTCTCAGAGGAAAATCTGAATTGTTATTTAGTAAAAGTGAATGAAAAAGATCTTTGAACTCACCGAGTCTGAGGCGGTCTCTGGGGAACTCCCATTTGTTGCTGTCATAGGGCAGACGATCACACTGCTCATCAAGGGGCATCTGGTCAGGATCCATGATGATGGACAGGTACCCTGTCTTTAAATCTGCTGAACTTGGCTGGTAGAAATAAATAAATGTTTTTTAAATCAGAATATTCAGACAAAATAAAACAGGGTTCTGTAATTCTTCCTATGTAACTGCATGACTGTTGGGTATGAGATCATTAAGAGTTTTTAGAGAAAACCATTACTAAGTAACAACTAAACAAAAACAAATCAAGACTGCATGTTACATAAGCATTAGTGTGCACTGTAGAACATAAAGTTATTTTAACTGTAAGAGTTTTTATACTGTAATCATAAAGAGACTTGTTTTAAAGAGACTTGTCCTTACCTTTCTTAGTTTACGGATAAAGAGAATAAGCATTATCCAAAGAAATGTTGCCACTGCTCCAGTAGACACTAAAATGATCACCTCAATATTTGGTTTACTGTCTTCTCCTGAATGCGAAAACAGCATGTTTTCAATTAAAGAACCATCTGTACCATATTTATCACAGTGATTTTGTCTAATAAATATTAAACAACACAATGCTTTTGTCTAACAAATTTTATCTGCACAGATAATCATGTTTTTAAGAATATTTCTACATGTAGTCACATACCAAGTATACCAAAAACAAAACCACATTTCACAATATAAACTGGATTTGTCATGCCATGCTACTTTCTGCCTTTGCACTACAGTAAATTTAAGTCTGATCTGATCTACAATGTTTGTGCAGTGTTCCACTCACTCACTTTCATTTATCATGCATTCAGTGTTCACATACTATATGCAGCAAAAGATATTTTGATTTCCAAAAGAGAAAGGAGAAAGAATTCAAAACACACTCTGTTCTCTTTGAATGAATGTGTTTGGCTTGGGTTTGTAAAATCAAGTCAAGCCAGTTTTTTTTTCTCATAACAGGATATAGAGTATAACTGAATTTCACTACTGAGATGAGCGTTGCAGTTGGCTTTGAGGGGTGCAGGGACAAGAACTTTTTTTTGGAACGGTCCTTCTGAAATTCAAACCCTCTTCTTCTTTAAAGACATTTCTCATTGGTCATTACTGAATATCCTTAAAGACTATGAAGAGGTCAACTCCCTTGTTAGAGGACCCTGACTTTAACTCCCCTATCATAAAAGTCTGGAATTTGCATGGTATTCCAGGCAGCCTTAGTCTGTTGTTCTCATTCAATAGTTATTCAAAGTTTGGGCAAAAAAGGGAAACTTTGAGAGCAGCGCTTACGAGCACGAGATTTTAATCAACAACACATCCCCATAATATGAGAGCAGCGCTTACGAGATTTTAATCATCTTCACATTGCCTGAATGGAAGTGAAAGTCCTATAACAGGACAATTTGCACAGTTATTGACTGTTTACGTCAACTGCACAATTCTTCCCTATAATATGAATGATGAATAAAGAAGTAAAGGCAAGTGAAGAGTTGGTCATCATCTATGTACTCACCCACTACAGTAATGACCGCACTGGTTATTGCTTCCCCTCCATCATTGCTGGCATGACATTCATAAATGCCCTCATCATCTTTCTTCACCCTCTCAATGACCAGAACGCCATCTTTTAGAGTGATACCTGAGAGCATTATAAAAAGGTACACCATATAAAACAGAACAGATCCAGGAAGATCCAGATCCCTGATACAAGGATCTACATATAAAGTCACTATAAAATAACTGATCACTTGTGACAGTACATAAACCCATTTAGTGTTTTCTCACCTGGTCCCTCTGTAACAGGAGTCTTGTCTTTGTACCATTTGATATCTGGTTTTGGCACACCCTCAGCCAAGCAGGTCAGAATCAGGGTGCTGCTGCTGTTCACATCCTGATCAGTCAGATTCTGCATCAGCGTGGGCCTTTGCCTCTCTGTGTCAGACAATGGAGAGTTACACCTTGTTCTCATTAACATACCACATTTTCTATAAACTAACAACGAATGACTGTATTTTCATTAACATTAACAAAGATTAATAAATATTGTCATAAATGTATTGTTTTTTCATGTTAGTTAATACATTAACTAAAATTAACTAATGGAACCTTACTGTAAAGTGTAACAATTAAATATATGCATAAAAATTAAACAATTTATTTAATAGATAAATGTAATAATTTGATTGTAAATTACTTTGAGTTAAGTACAACAACTGTACAACTGTATTTGGATAAGGAATGACATTTAATAAATGCTAATTTATATAACCAATGGACTGGATGATTTTAATTATTGTGTTATTTTTATTATAAATGTATATTTGGTTATAAATGAATTTTTGTCATTATACATTATATTATAATAATTATATATTTTCAGAATTAATTGTATTGTACTGCATTTAATTACACTAATTATTAAGCAACCATACAGGCTACTAATCATAAGTATAACGATAACAACAACAACTCGCACCAGTGCCATTTGTTTCTTACTGATCTGTAACATAAGCTGGGTCTTATATTACATCATATGATGTAATGTAATATGGTGTAATGTTCTTCATAAAGATTAAATTCTTTGGTGCTTGGTAGATGAAACTCACCATAAATAGTCAAAAGAGATGTTGTATTGACCGGTTTCGTGGAGTTAATGTTAAAAGCCTGGCATTCATAGCCCAGTGTGTGGTTTCTGGACACACGGGGCAACTTGATGGACAAAGATATGGAGTAGGGCTCGATCCGAAGAGTGGTTTCGCCTTGGGGCACTATGCGACCCAGTGGACCATACCAATGCAACCTATCATACAGGTATCTTGTGCCTCTGCAGGTCAATGTTACGTCATCTCCTGCAACAGCTGTCGAGGGCCCAATCTCAAACGGCTTTGTCTGATCTATTGAAGATAAAAGAAAATAAGACATTAAATAGCAGGATGAAAAAGAACAATTCATTGAACATGTCAGTCAACATGATGCATTTATTGTGTGCTTTGCATGCATAATCTGTAAATTGACAATCAGAGAAACCGTGACTAACTCACAAAACATATGGCTCATAAGGGACCTGAAATTACGCTATATATGTACTGTTGAAAGAGACTGTTGTACTCTGGCCCACACTACACACAAAGCTGTACACTGCAATGCCAGGAATGTCAAATTTGCAGTTATTTCCTGTTTCATCACTCCTAATTGGAAGCACGTTGTTGGCAAATGGCAGCAGTGATGGCTGACCTGAAGCATTACAATAGGAACCAGACTAAGGCCAGGCCTCCAGGGAGACGGCAAAACGCTTGTTTATTCACAGCAATATCGTCCCACCAGAGGAGACAGCTGTTATTACTATTTTATCCCTCTCACCAGCATTCCTGCGTACAAAGTCATCTTCACCTCTCAGCATATTCTCTGGGGTTTTCTGTTCCGTTCTGGAGACATGCCATTTGACGTCCACCATTTTATCTTCTGTCTTTTTATTGCACAGTTCTCATTTTTCACGCTTCCTGAGTCTCGTCTGATATTGATTCCAGCTCATTTTTTCTCATCATTCTAATCTAGGTAACTTTGAATACTCTGATAGCCAACACACTCTTCATTATGTAACTCAGTGAATGGGTTTCTCATTTCAAACACATTTGAACCCGGTCAGCTATATAATAAAGTGATTCATTACAAAACCATGATTGACATTCCACTACCACAGTCCATTCCAGAGTATGTAAGCGTAGGAGAAGCAGAACGGGGGGGGAGTTACAAGGCTTTGCCTGGAGTGAGGAGTTTTTTTCACAGTAAAATTGTTTCAATACTGCTCAATCATAAGCGTAACACATGTTAACTGTCCATAATTCAGTCACAAATCTGTCAAAATTCACCATGTGATAAAACAGTGTTAACAGACTACCAACAAAGATGGAATTTGTGAAATATGAAAAATACAAATTGTTCTGTGGACATATATATATATATATATATATATATATATATGTGTGTGTGTGTGTGTGTGTGTGTGTGTGTGTGTGTGTGTGTATATATATATATATATGTATAGATAGATAGATAGATACATACATTACATACATACATACATATACACACACACAGTGTTTCCCACAGACTTACACTCTATGTGCACACACCCATTTAGGTAGTAAAAAGCACTATGGTACCACCCTGGTATTTTGGACATCTGTGGTAGAATCAAACGAATAAAATTATTTAAAATGAAAATAAAATCAATAAAAACAAATTGCCACAGATCTTAATGGAATTTTAAAAAGTGGAATTTTTACTTTCGTAAATGAAAAATGGTCCACTTACTATACACAAAGAAAGGGATTCTCATAGTCCGGTTCCCAAGTTCATTATTTGCTGTACAGGAGTAGAATCCTGACACAATAGCCGTTTCCACCACCAGAGTGCTTACAGTCTAAAGTAATGGACAAAGAACATTAGGAATGTAAATCCGTAATTTGAGAAAATAACACAATACTCTTTAACAGGAATAACACAATACCATGTATCTCAGAACCTACATTCCATGACATTAAACTTTGAGGCATTTATTTCCTAGAAATAAGTAGATGGGTCACAACTGGACCTTTTTACACTCAGCCTCACATGCTTAGTAGAATACATCTGGAGTTTTGAGGCCAAACACAGCACAGAGAGTACAGCACAGAAGGTGTGCCTGTGTTCCATGTCATTTCCTGATACACATTTAAAATGCCAGGCTTAATACTGTCACCATTCAAGTCATTAATAGCCTATGTAGACATAATAATAATGATGCCGATTTTTTGCAAAATATCAGATTCCAGAGCTCTTTTTTTTAGTTTCAAACAACATCTGTTTTCCTGGCCATCACATCAAAGGTATAAAACACTCTGGGTGTATTTCTGGAGCAATGTACTCATTTTTCAGCTTACTTACTGGGGTTCACAGACTGTTTATAAGACGTATTTGAAATGTAAGAAGCATGGCTTTGGCTCTGAACAACAGGTATTTCATTTTTTTTTTTCTGTTTTAGTTTGTAAAGATGTAGAACACTCATATTTAATGCAAAAGAATTTTTGCAAAGGTTAGGATTTCTTTTGTACACAACATTAACGTGCTGGACAGACAGAAATGAGGTGTGGAGCTCATTTAATGTAAATCTGTGGACTTGTTGTAGTGCACTGGCATGTAACTGTTTAGTCTTACATGTAGCTGATTTTTATTGGCACACTGCACTAAAATATACCTGAAAAACAAGACGGTTCCATTCTATTTCCATTAGCAATCCAGTTTAACTAGGCAATGAAATAGCTCTCTGGTGTTTTTAAATTAATTGTCATAATTTTCAGTGTAAACACACCTCTATGCCCATGCTAATTAATCTCATCATAGATTGCACATTATTCACAAACTGGATAAACTCAATGACAAATTTCCTGAGTGACATTTAGCATTTCTCTCGGTCTAATGGTGTAGTCAGAAATGCAGAGTGACCTTTCCTATTTTGTCTTTTAGCTGCTGTGATGGCCCTTTCTTATTCTGTGGTTACAAGGCACCATAGATGAACTCTTACCAGGCTGTTATTCACTGTGCTGGGAAATTTATATGAGGTGACAGAAAGGAATTCACCCTAAACAAATCCCACCCTGTTAAATGGGGCCTTGTTATCACTGACCGCTGTGCTTCATCCCTGCAAAGCATCATCTATTTGTCACAAAAGCCTTTAAATACAGCTAATCTCAAAATTTACACCTATTCCATAGTGAGAGCGAACCTCCTAGCACAAGGGAGGGCAGGCATGATTGGTTTTAGATGACATTCCTACTGTGAGAATATACTGTGTCACATAAATCTTGCTGTAAGGAAAATCTTGCTGTAAGCTTATATTTTTGGTGGTGACTAAACATCATTCAGCTTGCTTGCAGTTGAATACATGCTTGACCTGGTAGGTTACAGCAGCTCCACGTACATTCACACTGAATTGTAGAGGAATGCTACAAATGAAAACCTGTGCTTCATTAAGTTTTGGGTGAGTGGTTTTGGTAATAAGGCCTCTTGGGATGTTTCCCAAAATGTCTGCAGTGTTCACTGTAACATTTGGCAGCACAAGCAAAGAATGATAGAGTGACAGACATAAGATATCTGTCTAATCAAACAACAATGGATACTGTGGAACAATTTCAACACATTAGTTGACTGCCCTGTACATAAATAGCATTTGAAGTCATCTCATATATTTGAAAACAGACCTGAAACAATCAACATTCAGTGCATAAATAGTCCTGGGAGAAAGTTCTGTTTATGAGGATTTTACTGGCTTCAGTGCGCTCAGTAAGATGGACTGATATATCAGTATAAACTCTGTCCTGGGGCACCACTCAATGCAGCAGCTGCCCTGTTTACTGGCCTCTGTTCTCCACTGAAGGTGACTGAAGCGTAACATAATTCACAGTAGAGCTAAATGAGCCTCAGCTATCAGTTCCATTAGGGGAGAACACACACATAGTCACTGACATGCACTCAGACTGAATGTCATTCTTCACTAATCTATTGATACGTCACCCAAATAAGACTACTGAAGTGGACTGCGCTGTCTAGAAACATAATGCAGATTGATGTTTTTTTGTGGTTTATTATATTGAGACCTTTTTTCTCAAAATGCTTTCTAAAAGGGCAATTTGGTGATGTGAATGTCCAATAGACTAGTTTTAAATGGAAGACAGATGTATGCTGTACATCAGATTTGGATTCTTCCCTTTCACTTCTAAATCAGCATTTTTTCATGAGCACATAAACTGCAGTATTTTGAGGTCAATTACTTCGGGCCAAAATGAAGCTGAAAGGATCATTAATCTGGATTAGCAACCCAGTTTCAGCATTATGCAAAAGCTTTAGTTTTAAAAGTTTGACTTGCAGACATTTAAACTAATACATTTCCACTTAATTGTTCCATTTACTGTTAGATTGCATATTTTTAACTCACAAATCGTTTACATTTTTAAAGGTATACTCAGTATTTTTTTATGTAAGCAGTATGGCAGTCATCAACACAGTATGACAATATACTGAGCTGACACCTAGTGATGTGGATATAGCGTCATGCTTAATTTTAATTTACCAATACAACTGAAGCAATGCAGCATTTTCAGTTAGCCACTATGAGAGCAATAACATGAGTTTTTAACAAGACAAAATAAGTAACGTTTTGTCTGGTCATGTCATCTCAACATGACAGCTCCAATGATGAGACCTGCTCCATGTAAAATAAAATAAACAGCTACTTTTTTTTCTCATGTGAGTGTACATGATTTAAACAAATTTTTCAAGAATATACTAATTTCTTTATGCACAAAGCTTAACTAAGGGAACAAAAATAAGTGCATCTTTGAAGGCAAAAAACTTTTACTAATAAATAACAAAATTGCACATACTGTAATACATACCTTGTTTTTACTTTTTAATAATTCAACCTTGTTGCTGACATCCTTAATCAGATTATGAGGATAACGGTTGTGTGATTCAGTGGCATCTCCAACAGGAAGAGGATCAGTGTAAAGTTTGCACCTATCAGCCAAAAACACACACATTTAGAGAAATCATAAGTGTTGAACCAGCATCTGTAGTAAGAAATTATATTTCTGATACATTAACAACGGATACAGCTCTGGAGTTTACAGAAGAAGTTTTTGCCTTTTGACATCAAAGCAGGATGTACACAAGGAAATACCAAGGTGTACAGCCATAAAATTTCAGTGAATGCCCTCTACTTTTAGTGAGAAATTTAAAACAGGTCTTCCCTTAAAAATAAGAGGAAACTGCAGGGCAAATTAACTTTTTTTTAACTAATGTCTTTCATATACGTTTATCTTCTGCCATTGAACAAAAAGTTTCACGGACCCTGATGAACAGTGTTGGGCAAGTTACTCTGAAAATGTAATCAAATTACTGATTACTGATTACTCCTTTTAAAAGTAATCATGTTACTGTTCTGATTACTTTATTTCAAAAGTAATTAGTTACATTACTAGTTACGTTACTTTTTTCTCCATTAAATTTATTAAATCCCAGCATACACGCTCCCAATAATATTTGTTATTAAGCATCAACATTCACAGAACACTGTTATTTTTAACTAAAGCACGCGGCTTCTGCGTGCATGGTTTGGCATGGCAGAATGCCAGCAAAGAGCGCTGCATTCATAATCTCTAAAATACATCTCAGTTCATCGCAATCTCACAAATCTCTAACACAATAAATATATGCATAATGAATCTTTCATAATGTTTACAATTCGTGTGTTATAATGAGAGGATTCGTGAGCACGCAAATTTCAGCACTGCATTGCTCAACGCTGCAAACACGTGTTATAGCCTAAATAGAAACTCTGCATACGCTTGCACCTGTTAATCGTTTATATTTTATATTAGTTTATGTTGCTTTTGTGCAATAGATACATAATTTATTTGTTTTAGATATTTTATGTTTAGATATTTCTATTTTGCAGGAGTCCCATGAATCATTTTATTCTCCTGCATCCCGCACGAGTCTCACCTGTAGAGTGTTAAAAATGTTGACGTAGTGTCTGTGACATCACCCGTAGGTTTCCGAAGAGCGTTTTTGAAGCCTTAAGTAGGCAGAGCCGACCGTCGCCATCTTGGCAGCGCGCCACTGCGCATCACTCCCGGATAATTGAAATTGGGCAAAAAGACAGCAACTCCCTTAATAAAACACGCCCACCTAGCTTGACATAATTTAAAAGTATCAGCAATCCACCTGTCACTCAAGTGGCCATGCCCTTAATTATGCAGAACTTTAAGGCTAAATATAATTTAAACGGATGAGTTATCCGATAACTTCTAATCGCCCCTTGATTAAAAAGACCTCTGAGTGATCACCTTCATGAGCGCAATAATGAGATCTCTAACATGGGACCCTTCCAACAAAACACTGATTTTAGGTTTCCAAAAGAGTGTTTTTGAAGCCTTAAGTAAGCGGAGCCGACCGTCGCCATCTTGGCAGCGTGCCACCGCGCATGACTCCCAGATAATCGAAAATGGGCAAAAAGACGGGAGCTGATTGCTGAAACCACCCCCACCTATCTCGACGGTGGTTACTGCAGCGGCAATCCACCTGTCACTCAAGTGGCCACGCCCTTAATTATGCAGAACTTTTAGGCTTAATATAATTTAAACGAATGAGTTATAAAAAAAATTCACCCCCCTCACAGTTGTCATTTAGGGCAAAATTAGCTATATAGACCAAAATCATTTTTTGAACCAGGCTGCAAACATTGTTCTGAATTTGAGCGCCATTTATCAAGTCATGTGTTTTATGCCTTGAAGCCACAGGGGACCAAAGATCTGTTTTGCATCAGTCTGAGTGGAGGAACAATCGGATTAATGAGAGTCGGGGTCGGAGAGGAAACCCCAGCGTGACAGGAAGGGCTGAGTCATGCGTCACTGTTAAAAGGAAACACCCCCACTCTCTGGCCAGCTGAGATAAGGCTGATCCCAGACCTTCATGGTCAACATGGGACAGCTGATAACTTCTCATCGCCCTTTGATTAAGAAGACCTCTGAGAGATCACCTTCATGAGCACAATAATGAGATCTCTAACATTGGACCCTTCCAACAAAACACTGATTTTATGGATACTTAATGGCACATCACAACTAAAATATGATCATGTAGGGGATTCACTCCCACAACTCCCAAATCTGTCAGTGTGAATGTGGCTACTTTTTCTTTTTGGTCACTTATCAAGAAATAAATTCATTCTACTGAAAAATAAAAGAATGGTTCTTTATTTTCTTCCAACTAGGGCATTGCAATTACCCTCCAATGTACCTCTCTCATTAGATGTTGAAAATCAGGACTTCTCACCATCTATATTATGAGCTGTTGTGTTTACTGCCATCGCTGATTATATTTAAAACAGCCAAGTGGTATTTTGGCACTGTGGTACAAAGCCCAAAGTATTTTTGTCGCAAAATTGGCAGTACTCCTTGACAAATAATTACTCTCAATTACGAGAAAACCTTGTCATGACACACCAACTAAGTTTAGGGGACATTTGTAGCATCCATAAAGGTTCACTAAAAGGCTGGCATTCACACAGCAGCACAATGCAAGCTTGGGGAATGAGAACAATAAATCGTCCTCACATTTACAGAGCCAGTGACTGCAAAATGTAGCTCTGGGGCTATTTTTCATCAATAAGCATACTTTATTTTGGATTGATGTCAAGGAAACGGATCCAGTTCATTTGAATAATGTGAGCTGTGGGTAAAGGCAAACATTCATCATTGATATTAACACCTCAGCAAGAGAAAAGATCTCCCAAGCAAGAGGATGACAACTGTTTATAGAACCAAAATTTGTAGAAATTATAAAAAAGACCATATTTCTGCTTTGACACAATGAAATGTGATTAGAAGTAATGCAATTTATCTGATGTGAAATACAGAAGACCAGTTGATTCAAAGCAAATTTGAAAATGAACAGTAAAAAAAAAAAATTATCTTTTATTATTGACTTACTCTGTAAGATCAGGTCTGGGTTCACAAGGTTGCCAAAACCAGGTAATGTTTGGCATGGGAATCCCAAATGCAGTGCAGCTGAGCTGGTGCCCCTCATTATATTTGTAACTTTGTGGGCTACCTGGAGCCACATCCTCTTCAAAGATCTTTGGCTTCACTGTGTGCACATGGACATACAGATCATCAGTCATTTAAATGGTCAGTCCGAGAAAAGAATACAGATCATTTGAAGATCATTGGCTAACACTAAAAAAACTTACACCTCTTAACTCAAATATGGAAGAGTAAGAATATTCAGGCTTATATGAACAATATTGCCTATATAGATCTCATTGAAGTGCAATGAATGATGCCCAAAAATAGTTGCAACCAGAAATCTCTTAATTCTGTTTCCGCTGTTTTTGACCTTGGTTTTGCTTTTGGGTCTGTAATGATGTCATATACTTCATTTCAGGTTGAGGACAGAGAAGCATTAAAATAAATATTTTATATTAGGCCAGAGGGGGTAATCATACTTGTGTGCATTGTGGGATGGAAGGTTTCCAAAAATTTGGGGTAAATCTGGTCAGCACATTATCAAAATCTCAGTTTTGAAAGCACATTCAAAAGCTTTTTGAGAAGAACATTTCAATTCATCCGCTTACTTTAATTTCTCCCCGACACATTAACAAAATGTATTTGGCTTCATTTACATGTAATTAAAATGCAACTAAAACTACTTTATTTTGTTCTGTTAGCTATTTATAATAGTGTTTTATCTTTAGTTGTGGCAGCCTTATTTGATCCAGTATTGCTTGCAGCAGAGTATCATTGTAGCTGTGGTTTATCGTGTGCAGTTCATACAGGTTTCTGCATTACCTCTGACTTCCAGCTTGTAGCTGTGGTTTCTGTAGAGACCCTTCTCCTGGTTTGACAGAGCGATAGTGAAGATCCCAGCATCCTTCTGCCTCACATGTTTTATGATGAGGTTGTAGCCGGCTGTCTCATAACATGTAGAATTTTCTGAAATGGCAACTCCATCTTTGTACCTAATAGGCAGCAGAAAAGAATAAAGGCCCTGATAAACTTCAAACAAAATCAAAGAACATACTTATATGACATAATTTCGAACAAATTCAGGCCAAAACTAAGTTCGTTTTGAGTTCGTTTCCGCAGTTCGAAACAGCTGACCAAAGCGAACTTTCTGGGGGAGTTCATTTGGCTCCTAAACACATTTGAGCTTCCACTGGTCCATGACGGTTACACATTCGGTGGGCGTGTTCTGAAACTCAACCTTCTTTGAAGTGCGATTTTTTTTTTTTCCCGGTTGGTAACAACATCTCCTATCACTAGCAACATAAATACAATGTGTCGAATAGCTGAACTGGCACAGATATATTCGCACTTGTACGATCGCTCGTGGACATACTTAAAAGATTCAGAGAAAGCATTTAATTCCTAGAAAGAAATTGCAGCGAAGCTTGGTGTCGACGACCTGGAGTTGTGCAAAAAGCAACGAAGAGAAACATCCGAGACAAGTTTTCCAAAGCCATGAAAAGAATGAAAGGAAAGAGTAAAGATATAAGGTAGCAAGTACCAAATACATGTGTTTCAAATAAATGTTACACCATACTGCTGCTGTTGTTCTTTCAGTAAGCGAATTTAAAGGGTATGCAATAAATGAAATGCCAAACGAGCATACAATAATAAACCTTTGTCTTTATCAAAAGTAAATCATGACACAAAATAAAATATAAAAAGGTGTAACAATTTATCCAGTTTAATAAAACAAATGAACCCTAATAAAATAAAGTAACAAACTGACAACAATTTTTTTTTCACATCACGCTAAAGTTTTACAGACTATGAGACATTCACACTTCCCATGGACTGATTATGGTTCTTTTGTATTGCAAACATGATACTTGACTCTGAACTGCTGCTAATCGTTATTCTTTTGTCTATAATATTCTCACCATTGGTGCCCGTCTCACACCTAGATTGCCTACACCTTATCATTTCATCGTTGCTGTGTTTAGGGGATACACGCGAGCTTTGGGAGTTATGTTTACATTAATCTACACCCCGCCTCCAGCAGCGTGGGGGTGTCAGAATGTTCGAAAACAGTATATTGTCGGAAAGCCTTTTCAAACTTCTTTTAGCCCCCAAACAAAGAATGAAAACGAACTTCGTTTGAAGTATACTTAAGACCCAATCAATATAATAATCATACAATAAATTAAATATTAGTGGAATACTTTTAGTTGGTTACTACACATCAAATTCCTCTCATGGCATCCGAGTCACATTTCTTTTTTTTAATGAAAAAGCATGAATTTACCACAACACTCTGTCTGGTGCGGGCAAGGCATTGACCCGTGGCTCAAACTGCACCTTTCTACCCTCTACAGTAGAGATAAAGTTGCGTTTATTATGGGTCACATTAAGGAATGGATGCTCTGTGGAGACAAACAGAAAAAAATGTAAAGAAATGTATTAAACTTTCCTACAAAAGCACGAGTGTGTTAGGTAGTGGAAGAACATCACATCCTCACCGTATACAGTAACTTTAGTTGAAACTTGAAGCCTTTTCTCTTCAATTGATGCTATGCATGCATAAGTGCCCTTGTCCTCCATTGTCACATAAGGCACGATTAATGCATTAGTCATCATGATGATGTTGCCAGGTTGGTCCCTTGTCTTGATATTATAGTGAGTGCGATTGATCTAAAAGCATAGACAGGAAGTTCGGAGGATGTCAGTCAGGCCAAGCTTTACATTTGATCTGAATGTGTACTAATCTAGTAATCTAATACTGCATGTCTTTAAATAAAACTCCAGCATCTTTAGCATCTTATCATCTCCTGATAACCCACCTGACTCTTATGGAACTGCCACTCAAATTCAATTCTGCCGTTAAAGGTGGTCTCTGCAGAGCAGTTGAGGACCAGGGTGTCACCGACCAGTAATTTTGGTCGTTCTGGTTCGATGGCAATGTTTTCCAGCTCCGCCGCTAGGCACAGAGAACACAAGGTACCAACATGAATCCAGATTATGTCATGATGAAAAACTTTTGTAATTTTCAATGACAGATTTCAAAAGGTAATTGGGTAACTGGTATTTTCTCCTTAATTAAAATGACTCACTTTGCCTTAAGAGGATGTAGTCTGATAAAAACTGTTTGTTATCCACACTGGTCATACACTGAATCAGTTGGTAGCTGTCAGTAGGGTTCAAGGGAATCTTGAATCCTCTCTTTGGATCCCACTCCAACTGACTTTTTACATGATCTGACATAGGATTCATCTGAAGAGCAAGGAGAGAATTTATTAAGTTTCTTTAAATATAAGTGATAGTTCTTTCAGTGAAGAAGGAAACAAGTTGTGTGAAGCTTTTACGGCACATGATTAGTAGCCCATCCAGTAATGAGCAAAACAGGGATTAACTTGTCTGTGAGGAACTGATCATAGTTGAGTTGTATACTCCATTTCACTTCTTTTGTTTGTTCGGAGTCCAAGTGCCCTGCTAGGAAAGAAGGGAAGGAAGGAAACAGGAAGGACGAATGCCACAGATCTTCCAATGGTAGAAAGGTCACATAACTATCTGTGCCATCTGGCTTAGAAGTGTTTATCCATAGCAAAGAACTGTGAGAAATGACCATAGAACCACTACATGGCCATTGTGAGATTAACAATTTTATTGATTCTCATGCAAATGACAGGATAGAATACAGAATACAATTCAGAATCTGATTTTTATTTTTTTTTCCCTTTAACAAACCACCCGAACTATACCCTAAAGATGGCTTTAAGGTCATTCCTTGGCTAACGATAGACGAACCACACACTCAACATTGTGTAAAGAAAAAGGAGTCAAAATCACAATAAAAAAAAAAAAATTAAATAAAATGTAGTCTTTACCGTGTCACAATCAAAACATGCTATTCACATGCTCCACTTCCAAATAGATTAAGTACTTGGACCATTTTTTAAAATACAATTTTAAGTTGTCCCTCTGCTTATATGACATTTTTTCATATGCAGCCACTCTTGAGAGTTCAGCTACCCATTCTTGAAAAGAGGGGGGCGTCTTCTGATTTCCAGCTCCGGAGAATAATTTGTCTGCCAATCAATAGACTAGTTTGAATCCAGGAGTTTGTGCCGGGCGTTTATTAAATCATTATTTATCCACCCACCTAATATAAAAAGCTTAGGACATAGTAAGACCTGGAGGTCTAAGATTAAAAACATATGTGTTCCTGAACTCTTTTACTACATGGCCATTGTGGAAAAAAACACTATCGTTTAAGTTTTAACTTTAACTATCGTTAGTTCAGTTTGAAGGATTGAATCTACTGAATCTATCACTGCTGTGTGTGTGCACTTTGGATGGGTTAAATGCAGAGCACCAATTCTGAGTATGGGTCACCATACTTGACTGTATGTCACATCACTTTCAGTTTCACTTTTCACTTTACTGCTTTCACATATTATGTAAGAAGCTTCTTTCTAATATACATAAAATAAAATAAAATAAAATAAAATAAAATAAAATAAAATAAAATAAATGAACAAAGGTTTACTACTCAAGTAAGGTTTTTTTATGGTGAGCTGGGCCATTTTTTTCCCATAACTTAGTCTTCATGGACATGATGTGTAAAAAAGGTATTTTATTTATAGCCTGAGTTTCTATTTTGAGTGAAAACAATAGTATAACACTACCTTCCTGTTCTCACAGGAAGCAGACAGAGTGACTCCTTAGGCCTCCTTGAGCTTCCCTGAGCCTATGGCACACTGTCTTTATCTGAATACACATGCTCAGGGGTTTGATGGGTATAAGTAACTCTGAGATGCCCATGGTCCAAGGCATTCTTCAATATCAGACCATACAAAACACATCCTCTTTTTTCATATTCAAGACTTCTGGGGCATGGAAAAAAAAAACCTCTATTGTATATGGCCTTAAATTAAAAGTGAATATTTTTACATTCAATGGGTTCAAAAATTAACTTAAAAAAATACTCACAGTCTCAAGGATAACATGTTGATTTGGGGATGTTGTTCTGCATGGGATCACAAGAAAAGGTTCATCCCGATATGCAAAAAGCAGGTGTGGTGAACTATTAGCCTCCACAAATGGATGATTGTGATCTGTGATTTAAAATCAAGAATTAAATAATACAGTAAATACAAATAATTTGTTTTCTTAGCACAAATCTAATTTACTGACCACAAACACAATAATTCATTAAATCACTTATGAATTTGAATGGCATTTTTAAAAGTATTTAATCTTTTATCAGTGAATTCTTAGAATTCAGGCAATGCCTAGACATCCATCCTAGAGGAGCAATTAAATATCCCAGATAAAGTCAGATCATTTTTCTCTTTAAACAGCAAACTGCCTCACAGGCTGCTGGATAAAGAAACAGAAACAGCTTGGCAGGAGGGGATGTTACTGTACAGCTATGCTGTGAAATTGGCGTGATTAAACAAACAAGATCTTCTGTGTGCTGACAGTGTTCATGTAATAAAATATATTTTTAAACAAACTTATCTCACATAAACAGTGGAATCACATAGTGAGATGAACCAGGGGACTATCAGGTTATATATGCAGCAGGCTGCAGTGGAAGAGGTCTGCTAAACAAAACAGTTGGTGAGCCAGAGACTTGGTGAGCTGTGTTGTCATTTTCACTATAGTCTTTTGCTAAAGTTAAACTGTAGATCAGCTCTTTGGGACATACACTAGTACCATTCAAAAGTTTACAGTTGATGAGATTTTTAAAAGAAGTTTCTTATGCTCACCAAGGCTGAATTTATTTTATTAAACACCACAGTAAACACAGCAGTGTTGTGAAATATTATTACAATTCAATTCATTATTACATTCTTTCTTGGGACATTCAAAAAAATCTATGCTATTGCACTTGCTTAAAATGTTAACAGCTTACACAGTTGTCGGGAGGCACAGGAAGAGTCTAAGCAGAAGCCCAAACAGGAAGTTATCAAAGACCAGGCTTCTAGAACAATCAAACTCTGTTTCCATCTCTAAAGACATCCAGCTTAATAGCCTTGCTTTAAGTCTTGGTTTTATGTGTCAATGATTTTCTATTTCCTAGTCTTTTGACAGCTGAGTTCTGTCTTGCAGATATGGTCCAGTAATCAGTGATTCAAAACTTTAGAGTGCAGTCCTAGCTGCATAGTTACTAGCTCCACTGCCTGGCTCACAGGTTTATGGCTTTGTTGTTGTTTCAGTGAGGTGAAGTTTCTCTTTACTTCATTTCTTTTTTTAAATCGCAAGCTTTTCTAATGGCTTGGGGTTTTTCCAGGTCCTGTTTCACACAGAAAGACCTCAAAAATCTCTTCTGCCAATTAACTGGAAGGAAAGTGGCAAGTTCCTCAGTTTATCTAGGGATCATTTCTAACCAAAAAAAGTGACATACACATATATTATGTCAAAAAAAAGTGTTTTATAGTAAGTATTTGTATTATCTTACCTTTAACAAAAACATATGTGGACACCTCATGATCTCTAGACTTTTGGTGACCGCTGCATGTGTAGAAGCCAGTGTCATTGTGCATCAGGTTGTGTATGACCAGCTTGCTGCAGTGCTTGTGCATTCCCTCCTTACATGGCTCAATCCGTACCGATGACACATTTCTGTTAGCCAGCCTCCATTGTATGGAAGTTGATCCGCTAATGAAAGTCACACCAAATAAACAGAGCATTAGCAACAATTTCAAAGGCAAGTAGGCCTATGCCAGATTAAATAGGCATTGCAGAGAGTATCTGCCACTATACCATTTGATTTTTAGCTATGTACGATAATATTACCGGACTAAAACAAAACAAAATCAGGAAAATTATACCACCAACCACATACAAACACGTTCTACAGCCTCTTTTAGTTTACTCTGACATTACAAACATAATCATAAAGGTAACAACAGACGTTTTTGATCGACATCCTGAGCATAACTTTAGAATTAAGCGTAAGGAGGGTTTATAGAAAGATCAGTTTAAAACAAATCCTCCATTCACTGATGCTTCTGCGGTTCCTGATCACATTTGTTTTAAAAGTTACAAGAGCTCTTTCCAAATGACTGAAAATGAGTTTTTACTCTGAGACCATGTCAGATTCCTCATCCATATTCTCAGCATATTCAAACGGGCTTATACTGGAAAGTTTTAAAGTTTCTTTTAAAGTGTCCCACTATCACATGGGAACAGGTATTTAATAGATTAAGTGCCCCAATGACATGTTTCAAACAGTGTTTATTTTTAAAAGAGTACATTAAAAGGACCCCAGTGGAGAATCAGACATATCTCACATACTGCTGCTGCCTCTAGACTGATGGGTCATGCACCTTCAGCCTCAAATCTCTGTCCAGAGCCAAAGACAGTATCAGTTTCTGGCTCACACGGCCTTCTAGGAAGCGTTACATTAGTTAAGCTTCTTTGGGGTCAGCATTCCTGGCATGACTGCAATAGCATGCAATGTTCTCTCAGATTCCAAATGTGTGTTTAAGAAGCCCCTGTCCCCCTTCTCTTTCCACTACATTTGGATGAGATAGCTATTTTTGGACTATACTGCCTTCTGAGAGCCTCTCATCCCATGTTTTGAAGAGTGATGGTGTGAGATTAGTGTGCTTGCATACACACCAGCTGCCAGCCAAGTGCTTATACAGAATTAAAGGGATAGTTTACCCAAAAATAAAATGTTGTAATTTATTCATTTACTATGTTATTTCATTTACTAAGTTGTTCCAAACCTGTCTGATTTTCTTTCTTCTGTGAAATATAGAATATATTTATCATAAAATGGTTTAAAAAGGGCTATTTGGTATAATATCAATAAAATAAACATATTTTAGATTTAGTGTTTGTGTGAGATGGGACAGCAGATGGGTACAGTACCTGCAGATGAGTGTGAGTGTGTCACCAACATGCTGAACGTGTGTGTCTCCGGCAGGAAGCAGCTGTGGATCAGGCCTACGAGATCCCTCTACCAACCCTACAGAAAACACAACATAATACAACACAACACACAATCAGTGACACACTAACATCACAAGTACAAAAGCACCACAAAAGCCACAGTGTGGTCAAACTGACAGCCTCCAATACAGTAATATAACACTGCAACAAGTTTCCAGGTACAAGTTTCAACTTTTTGTTCAAGCATACAAGATGTGCTTTACAGTTCTTTCTGAAGAATTGTAAGCACAATGCAAAACTGTAGTTAAGCAAACCATAAATGGAACACTAAGAAATTGCAAGATGCAACTTTTTGAGAGTATTCCAGTTTGATTTGGAGAGTTTGATTCAGAATGTTATGCAATAGCCTTTCCGCTCCCATGTGGAACTCCAGAAACCATCTCAGTGCAGTTTACTCTGTGCTGGACAGGTTTAAGCTGGTAGAGATGTGGAAAAAGTGCTTTTGAGCATGTGTATACATTCTTGATCAGAGGAGGGGAGGCTAGAGGTACAGCTGTGCCCCCCATGGAGGATTCACCTCTGTCAGCATGTGTGTGAGAGAACAAGGCAGACCCAGATGAATCAGATGTCCTTAAACACATCCTTCACATCAGTCAGTCCCTATTTTCTGCCCTTGCATAATGCCACCTTTTTATACTTTGATGAAGATCTTCATTTAACTCAGATCTCTTGAGATCTCTTCTGTTTGCTATTATTATAGTGAAGGTTCCCTGCTGGTCTGGGGCCAGGTAAAGCTGATGATAGGAGCCATAGTACGCTCAGGACAGGAAGCGGTATCATTCCCTCTGCTGCCCAGGACGGGTGACATTTGTCTCATAAGTGATTTCCTTCTTTTGAACCTACTCTCTGAACGCTTTCTGTTGTGGCATTGTAACACAGGTTATTTGTGTTGCCAGGCAAAAATGGTATTGTTTTGATTTTTTGTTATAAGAGCAGCCTTCTGGGAAATCTCCCCTGCGAAAAATACAATCGAATACAATCTTAGATCAGCACGATTTTCATTCTGGTCCACACTGGTTTTTGCTGGTCTAACTAGTGGACTAGCACTGCAGTACTGATTTTTGGTATTAAAAGCACAATGCCATGCGGGAGACACTAAAAAAGCAGCTCGATGTGGTGCAAAGATGAAAGACGTCCTTCATCTAGTGCACATTTACATGAAAAAAAAGCAATTCAAAAGTAGTTAAGTGGAATGCAAAAACATCTTTTGGGTGGACAGGTTCACTTTTTCATTATTTTTCTATGTACTTGCAGACATACTCACTTTTCCAAAGCCTCATGCATCTCATTCTTAAGTTACTATCTCATTTTATAACATATTACGTTCTCTCTCTCTATAAAAAAATACTTACTAATAAATACTGACAGACATCTTCTAATACTCATGTAGTTTTTCCCTCACATGATTTAAAGTCACAGCTGCATTCACAGAATGAACTTACTACACCAACACTGCAACTTACTATGAACTTCCTCTCAGTATGCTTCAACGTCATTGTTATTTCACAGTCCAAAGTAAGTCATGAGGAGGGAATGTAACCAGAGCTTTTCACACAAAGTACACACCTCGATCAGCTTGATACTACCCTCTGCCTGGAAGAGACAAAACCAGACATAACCACAGCTGTACTAGTCAAAAAAAAATACTCTCCCCTATGGTGACTGTCTTATTGCTCTAGAAATCTGTTCTGTAGATATTTAGACAGATTTGACTTGTAGATTTACATTTACACAAAAAATAAAACACATTAAAAATGTCTTTGCTGTGATGTTGATGACTTTCATGAATCACAAAAAGCCACAGACCAAATGGTGTCAAAGACCTCCTGTCTCAGACACAATTCATCATGAAATTTCCTAAAGCTCAAATGTTGTAAATTTTGTCCACATGTTTTATGAGTCATCATCACTCATTCTGATGAGGATGTTTTAGAAACACTGTACATCTAAATCCATTCAATCAGAGTTACAAGAACATGCTGCTCACACTGTAAAACTGAGAGATATTAGTCATAGTGAGTCAAACTGGATTTGACCGCACTGAAATGTGTCTACCACACAGAAGCTTCGGTCTGATACAATATGAGTTCTATGAGAATCATTTATTCCTGCTGAGATCCACATATTCTTATCGAAGCTCATTCACAGAAGTACGCCTGCACACAAACATGAGCAGTGAATCACATTCTATAAAACCCAACAATTCAATTCAAGTTTATTTGTATATCACTTTTTATGATACAAATCGTTGCAAAGCAACAAGTTTCTACAATATTTAGTAGTAGCTTATCAGTGGTGACTGTCAGTTTATGTGCATATGGCAGAAATGTACGGAAAAACAACTCTCGCTGTCTTCACAGCTGCCCTTTTCAGCAGGAGGCCCCCAGCACCCCACCTAAGGAGGAGTACTTTCTCATAAAAACCTCATCTCTGTCACTGTACATACACGTATTCCCACAGCACATAGCCCCCCACCTGCCCCTGATGTCTGTCCAGTGCTGACCTCAGCCCAGCACTTTGCTCCCCTTTCCACCAGCTGTGTACTGCATTCCTCCTGCACAGAGACTAAAAAATGCCAAAAATGAGGCTTGTTGTGGTGTTTCAAGGGGCCTGGGACTTGGTTTCCATTAAAACCTATTAAAAATAAAAGACAACCATGGAAGAATGGAAAAAAACACAGCGCTGATGCTCTAGTATATGGGCTGCCATATTCCACATGATTAGCCTACGTTCCTCTTGTGGGAACAAGTAAAAGACATGTCACTGTCAAAAGTTGTGCTCCTCCTGAGCTCTTACAATCATGCAATCAGTCAATCATGGTGTCCTAATTGATGTTTGTAGTTTTGTTAGGAAGAACAAGAGAAGGTTCATGTTCAGAAGAGCAGAGGAGCCTTCACAAAGACGATAGTTTTAAATGTTGAGATGGGAGGCACAAAACACTCTCAGCTTAAAGGGTTAGTTCACCCAAATATTAAAATTATGTCATTAATGACTCACCCTCATGTCGTTCCAAACCCGTAAGACCTCCGTTCATCTTCGGAACACAGTTTAAGATATTTTAGATTTAGTCCGAGAGCTTTCTGACCCTCCATTTAAAATGTATGTACGGTATACTGTCCACGTTCAGAAAGGTAATAAAAACATCATCAAAGTAGTCCATGTGACATCAGAGGGTCCGTTAGAATTTGTCGAAGCATCAAAAATACATTTTGGTCACAAAAGAACAAATATTACGACTTTATTCAGCATTTTCTTCTCTTCCGGGTCTGTTGTGAGCGCGTTCACAACACTGCAGTGACGCTGCTGACGTACGACGCTGCTGACGTGTTATCTTTGTTATTGGGCGCACCAGAAAACACATCAGCAGCGTCGTACGTCAACAGTCACAGCAGTCGCGTTCACAACAGACCCGGAAGAGAAGACAATCCTAAGCTCTCTGACTAAATCTAAAATATCTTAAACTGTGTTCTGAAGATGAACGGAGGTCTTACGGGTTTGGAACAACATGAGGGTGAGTCATTAATGACATAATTTTCATTTTTGGGTGAACTAACCCTTTAAGCTGAAATGTGTGGGTTTTTCATGCTAAGTTGACTTCTGGAGAACTATAAATAATATCAGCATTGTGTTGTGAAACATTTAGACCAAAAACTGTTCAGTTTTTTTGGACTTCATTTTCCGCCCTTCTTGAGAAATGGAAAGTTCCCTTCATGAGAAATGGATACAAACCAAATTTAGCTGATATAGGATTATGTTTGGGGTGTGAAGAAAGTGAACTTGGAACAAAACTGAGATCTGATCTAGATATTTATGATGATCCGACAAGTCCTTCAACCACAGTACTCTTGTCCTTGAAACGAATTTTGGCACTCTCTGACAAACTCCTTCTTGCATTTGCATTGTCCAGGAATCAGAATATTCATTTAAGAAGTCCTGACGGAGATCAAGAATAACAAAGAAGTTGCGAGTGTTCTGCCATTGTTGTGACATATTGCCAGGTATGGTGTCCCACACTCAGCAATTGTGCTCTGCATTTAACCCTTCCACACACAGCACTAAGTAGAGAACACACTCGGGAGCAGTTGGGGTTCGGTGCCTTGCTCAAGGACCTCAGTTGTGGTTATTGAAGGTGGAAAAGAGTGCTGTATATTCACTCCCCCCCACCTACAATCCCTGCGAGTACTAAGACTCAAACCCACATCCTTCGGGTTACAAGTCAGACTCTATAACCATTAGGTCACAACTGCCACTACTTCTGGATAAAGAAAGGGGATAGTTGTGGCCTAATAGAGAGAGTGATCTGACATCAGAAACAGTCAAAAGTTGAACAAAACATTCGCTAATATTACCAATTAGATCTTGAAGTACCTGTTGATGAAAAAAATATAAAAATTCTCTGAGCATACCTAAAAAAAATCGAATTAACTGGATGGTATTTTGCTTACATAACATACTTCATTTCCAATAAAAAAAATGTACCCACCCTATTGTTCATTTACCATGTCATTGGTCCCTGGTTGATGTTAAAAAGCTGGAACTTATGAAGTCAGATTATGCTTGAGTTAGATTTTTTTTTTTTTTTTTACAGATATAATTCAATTTACTTGTGTACAGTCTTTTATAGAGAGGATATCCTTTTGCTGCCCAGTAAGTGTTGGTCATAATATGCGGAATTCCCTACTCTGTGGCTGGTACGAGACTGCCTGTGCTTCCCGTCCACCCATGTGATACACAGTGCCGGTAAAACAGGCTCTGGGGGGGGAGGTATTTTTTGAGCTTACACAACAATAGAAATGTATTAATCATTTATCCTTGCCACAGTATCCATTGTGATTTCAAAGCTTTACAAGCAACGAAGGCTTCTTAATAAATAAAAATAACGTCAAACAATAGTAAGCGTGTCCATGGCCACAAAACCCAAAAGTCAGGCAACAGTTGCACACGAGACATCAGGCATTAATTTCTTTCCTGTCTTTTTCAGAAGAAGACAAAACACCCTTCTGGGACATGTGAAATCTATAAATACTGGAATTTTGCAAGACAGAAATTTATTGTGAATATTTGTCTATATAAGCTGACATATTATGACAAAAACAAGATTTTTTTTGTAAAAGATACTGTGACTGTACCTTTTCCCTCATTAAGTTATCCATATACTTGATATCATAAATCATGTAATATGTAGTCAAAAATATAAAATACACAAATGACAAACTCAAGTATCAAATGACAAAATCAAGTATTCCTGAGAGCTATATAATAAAATGTAATAATATGTGTGCTTATAATTTTACTATAATTCATGTGATAGTTCAGTGGTGGTTATTCTGCCTCTAATTATGCAGCTTTTACATAATTAATGGCATTTAATGATGAATTATCATTGGTTCAGTCTGTCACACAAACAACAGTAAAAGAAATTCATAAGATGTTCAAAGAGCTGATGGAAGACAGAAGTGTAAACTTAAAACAAGAGACTACCCGCCAAAAAAGTCGCTACTACACCTCCAACTGTGCTGCCTGCTGTGCCTTCTCATTCACTGAAGTGTTCTCTTGTTGCAAGTCCCTTTGCTACAACTACTGATCCCTGCCAAACTGCAAGGTTAAGACAACAGCAATGGAGAATGCAGATTTTATTAGTTCCTGGATTGGTCTTGGGATGGTGGAGTCGAAAACCCAACACACATACACACACAACTTGTACAAAAAATAAAATAAGATGCTAAATTAAACAACAGCTGGCAACAGGCTGAATGGTAATTCTGGTCATATTTGATCAAATATTAATGGAATATGAAGAACCTTGGAAATAGTCTCCATAAGTGGATCTTTATCCCATAAGCTTCCACAATATGTTCTGGAGCTCAGGGGATTGTGCTATTCTTAATGCTGGAGATTCTGCTTGAAATTGCAATATAACGCAACATGAGCAGCCATCATGGCCTGCACAGAGACTAACTAGTGTGTCAAAGAGAAAAGACAACTTGGAGGTAATAACCCATGACCAAAAAACATGACACATAAATGTCTTATTAAAGTCCTATGCACACTAAAAAACCACACTACCTAACTTTATCAGTAATGACAAATTTTCCCAGCTGATAAAACAATTGACAGCCAATCAAAAGCATTTAAAACAGCAGATGACGTGGGCTTATAACAAACAGAACATTAATATTCTGTTGGTGTGGAAGCTGAAATACAGTGTTAATTAATGTTTTAATGTTTAATGAAGGCAGAAAATGGAGAAGACTGCAAATGCATAGAAAGCAAGCTAGTAAGTAAGACAGAGATGAAAAGAGAGAAAGAAAGAAGGACGTCTGTGTACAGTCTATAAACTTGTGCCACCCCACCTCTGTGGAATGAGTGAATGAGCTTGAATTGCACTTGGCTGACCCCTACCTACTGTATTAATCCCAACATGCACTGCTGTTGAACGGCTGTTCAGAAGGAACATTACTGTTCTTCCTGAGCCTGGAAAATAAAATGTAATCCAGAAAAAAGCATTACGCACGTTTAACCCATCAGGCACCCATTTAATCGTTTACTGTATTTACACTGCTTGAGTAAGTTCTGCGTAGCAAGATGCAAGTACAGTTTCAGTCCTGAACCTATTTTGACTGAACTCAGCAGAATACTAATTAAAATGCACTATTAACATTTTTGTCACTTGCAGTACAGTAGGCTTTTATTAAGCAACATAAATAACTACTCCACTGTTTGAGAAAAATGTGTGTCAGTCAGGCTTGATGTACATACTGCAAGGTGGAGGGGGGGGGGGTGCAAGGCGCCAGTGCAATTAAACAGCTGACACATTTAATACTCCATTTTTGGTCATGCAGATAAGAGTAAGACAACCCGCAAAGTGTTAAAGAAAAAAAAAACTAACACTAGCTTCTCTATTCTTTTTGTATTCTATCTATTTATTTTCTTTTTATTTATTATACAATTAACAAAAGCAAAAAGGACTATTTTTATTGCAATAAAAAGAACATTTGTGTTTTTGTAATTAAGCAAACAAACAGGATGCACGTTCTGTCATCTCTGTTCTTAGTTTCCTTTCCGTGAACTTGTTTGGGGATCGCTGTGCCTCATTTCTGTTTTATATCTGTTATTTATTTATGTCAGATATATTTCACATATTTATACCTTTTCTATATATATTATGATTGTATTTTATTTTTATGGAAACAAATTTTGATATTTTTAATGTAATTTGCATATATTTGCCTTAAATCATCCTGGCGACCCATTTTTGACCCAGGCCAGGGTTTGAAAACCTAGGCTGTATAGTTAGGTCCATGCAGAAACTTGTGAACGATGCTCTCATAGGCTAGCTGTGTCATCACCGTTTTGTGACATCATTGAATGTTCCGGGAAAACTAAAGTTGTATTGTCAGTGTCGGTCACGGCGCCTTTTAACTGCTGATTTGGATCCGGCAATGATTCATTTACAAATTAAGCACTGTTCAACTTCCTCATGCAAATCAAATTTAACAACTTTTAAGTCTTGTAATATTTCTTAAAATGTACAGTACAGGTCAAAAGTTTGGAAACATTACTATTTTTTAATGTTTTTGAAAGAAGTCTCTTCTGCTCATCAAGCCTGCATTTATTTGATCAAAAATACAGAAAAAAAAGTAATATTGTGAAATATTATTACAACTTAAAATAATAGTTTTCTATTTGAATATACTTTAAAAAAAAAGAATTTATTCCTGTGATGCAAAGCTGAATTTTCAGAATCATTACTCCAGCCTTCAGTGTCACATGTAACATCCAGTCTATCACATGATCATTTAGAAATCATTTTAATATTCTGATTTATTATGAGTGTTGGAAACAGTTCTGCTGTCTAATATATTTGATGAATAAAAGGTTAAAAAGAACTGCATTTATTAAAAAAAAAAAAAAATTCTAATAATATATATTCTAATAATATATTTTCTTTACTATCACTTTTTATCAATTTAACACATCCTTGCTGAATCAAAGTATTGATTTTATTTTAAAAAAAAGAAAGAAAAAAAAAATTACTGACCCCAAATTACTGACCAGTAGTGTATATTGTTATTACAAAATATTTATATTTTAAAAACATAGCTTCTTTTTTTTTTTTTTTTTTACTTTTTATTCATCAAAGTATCCTAAAAAAGTATCACATGTTCTGAAAAAATATTAAGCAGCAGAACTGTTTTCAACTTTGATAATGAATCATCATATTAGAATGATTTCTAAAGGATCATGTGATAATGATCCTAAAAATTCAGCTTTGCATCACAGAAATAATGATAATTTAAAGTATAATAAATTTAAAAACAATTATTTTAAATTGTAATAATATATCACAATATTATTTTTTTTTCTGTATTTTTGATCAAATAAATGCAGGCTTGATGAGCAGAAGAAACTTCTTTCAAAAACATTAAAAATAGTAATGTTTCCAAACTTTTGACCTGTACTGTATGTCTGTTATCAAGGTATCACACATCATTTTATTTTCTGTATAGAGTCAAATCTCTGTTATGCAGGATGAACGCTTCCAGACTGAAAGCACAAAGTGAACCTGCAGTTATGCTCTGCTTTCGTCCTGCTTATGCATGCAATGTGAAACAGACCTAATTTGTCAAGCCAGTAATGAAATGTTGTATTACTGCAATGTTGTGATGGTAAAGGAGCAAGTACGAGTTGGCTAGCACGTATTCAGTGAGTTCTGGAAAGTAATGCAATGCAGAGGGTTCTCAGATGTGTAAAATTCCTGGAGTATTTTAACCTTTAAATGGTCCAGCAAAATTTGAAAACAGAGCCCTGGGCAATATCTGGATCTTTTCAAGATGTCTTATATCTCTCCACACAGCAGCATTTGTGGATTTTTTCTTACTTAAAACAGACTTCATTTTTAATCTTTCTCATTCCTGTAAGTAATTTCTAACAGCCAAGTAAAAATGTGTTTCACTTCTCTAAATGTGTTATATGAGTTTATAGAGCTATAGTGCAGAGTTTCACTAGTTGCTCTGACTCACTTTGTATTTCTTATGTAACAGTTTCAGTTGATTTATTAATACTTGAGAAATCACAAGACATATCTAACTCTCGGTCTGTTCGCAATTGTGTTCCGGGGGGTTGGGGGGGCTCCCCCTCGGTCCATTTGGCACGGGGCCCCTCAAGCACGAGGCCTGGTGCGGCCGCACAAGTTGCACCTCATCCCCCCACCCACCCCCCACATTTAGTTGCGCTACATTGATAAATTCACAAATTTCAGCTAACAAAACTTGTCTTAAACGTAATAATCACAATGCATCACCAAAAATCTGATGACAGAAGAAAAGTGGCACACGGCTAACCTATTTTTGATTAATGGATTAACCATACACCCCTGGCATATAAAATATAATAGCATGTTCTTCCGCTCTACCATTGTCTTGAGGTGGGGCGAGTGACACACATTTGGAGTAGAGGAGTAAGCAAGAAGTCTGGGGAAAGAATCTTTTCTCAGGTATACGTGTCACATTTCTGTGACCTCTACTGCCAGAACAATTCCAGGGTGCCTCCTGCCTCTCCATCCGCTTCCTTCATGTGTCTTTCCCACGCTCAGCGTGCGGACAGTGAAGGAAATCTACTTGGAGACCTTGTAGACAAAGCTTGAAGACCCAGAAAGTCATGGGGGGAGCAGTATTTCCTCTGTTTGGATCAGAGTAAGAGCTGCTGTTTGTTTGGACAGCAGGAGGAAGACCTGTATCTGTAGTGTACAACTGCCCTGTCACAATGAACAATGGCATCCATCTTTTACTATCCATCTTGTTTATAAGGAGATGCAGCCAGAAGTCCAAGCAGCCAAGAGTCAACAATATTCTCTTATAAACACATATTCTCTTGTCAAACTCAAAAACAACACTGGACCTGGAGATGTGACCATACTACAATAAACTGTTTTGGATGTTATCAAAAACACACCTGATATTTCAAACAAAATGTGTGTTTCCTTCTTGAAATAACTAGTAATTAGTGACTCTGAATAACTAACTAGTCCCTGAGGATGGACGAATGCAAGAAGTGCCCACTGCCCTACTATTCTTCCATCATAAGCTGTGATGATTGGTTGGTCCCCAGAATGATTGGGGTCCCTAGAAAATGAGCAAACGTCAGTTAAAGTATTTAAGCCCCAGCGGGGATAGATCACCTCCTGCTTTCCAAATGAGCATTTAATTTAGGGTAAACGTACCTATTAAGCTCAAGTACCCATTAAGCACACTTCCATATTTGAGCTCAGATTATAAAAAGAAAAAATTATGTATTATCATACTTGATGTCTTAATCAATTAATGTGTTTGTTACTACATATCTCCTGTAATTTCAAGTCAATCACATAATTGCACACTGAGATATGAGTCTCCATGTGTTCACACTCCATGTGCCTGGAGGCCATTTTGAAAGTTGTCTGAAAACTTTCACCAAAAGAGTAGCTCCTTAAATGTGAATTTTTTTTTATTTTTTTTAAAGATATTTAAGCCTTTATTTTGGGTAAATTTCACTACTTATTGTAAAATTAAGAGATTAATGTTTAGACTTTTGCAGATAATAACCTGGAACTTGGATGTGGGAAATAATCACAGTTAGATCCAAAAGATAGTTTAAGCAACATAGCGCAGATGCTACAGAACAGTTAGCTGACTGGCTGTATAAAATTGTGTGCTACGCTAATATATTACTTCACAGGCATTACTGCCTAGTACTTTTACATCCATAATATTACAAATTGACAGATTATTACTGGTCTGTGGTTTTAAACTGCTGTATTTTTTAAAGATTACATATTATTTTACGGTGTGGTTAAAGGGTACACTACTATGAAAATCACACAGCGTCAGTGTGACATCAATAAGAAAAAGTATAATTTCATAGATATTGTTAATAGTAGTTAAAATACAAAAAATTGTATGAACTTAATACATGACCTAGATTAATTATTTTGCATAATCTTGTCATTTTAATAAATATTACATGAAATTTATAAAAAAAATTGTTTCTGCTCCCATTAAGCTCAGTGTGCTCTCTTTAAGCTCTTCCACATTGAACATCTATGTAAATACTTCATAAACAAACTTTAAATATTAAGTGAGAGTTTTAACTTTAAGTTAATCGATTTTCTATAGATTCTGTCAACTCAAATCTGCAGACTGGCTCTGACCTTCGGTAACTACTGTGAACTTCTCCAGACTGTAAATCAGTGGAAATTTGGGGCAAAACTCTCGTAGTGTAGTCCAGCCTTAAGAGACTATAGCTAAATTAACATCCATTCAAAAAGAGGCTTCATAATGAGGCTAGTGTCTGTGTTCATCCCTGTGAATGAAATGTTTTATTGGTTTGTTTTATTTGATTTTTGAATTTGTGTTACTTAGCTGAACATGGACTGGTCTAGATGTTGCAATGTGCTTAAATGACACTTCATTATGAATATATAACTGATCAAATTGTATATTGTTGCTTGATTTTTGTGTTCCATTTTTTTTTTTTTTTTTTTTGTGATTGACTTTGTACATTCAAAAAATAAAATCAATTGTTCTTTAAAAAGGTTGTTTAAAATAAACAAGAATTTTTAATAAAACATGATGTGAGCTTAATGGGAACAGGGATGTGCTTAAAGGGTACAAACATGTACCCATTAAGCACAGACAGACTTTTTGCATTTAATGATGTATATCTTAATTGAAATGCTTTTGTCATTTAAAATAAAATTAAACTGAGATTAATCTTTTATCTTAACATAACTTTTTGTACTGAAACCAATATCTTGTGCTCTGAAAATGTCTCAGTGTAGATTTTGGTGAGCTTAATACGTTTACCCTATTGCCAGAATACAGAGTGCTGATGACTGGGTCTCAAAACCCAGTGAGCTGCACACCTAGACAAAATCTGGGACCCCCAAATGGGTTCTTACAATCCATTAGGCACATATGATCCCCAAAATGCTGCACCAAACAATCTGTGTAAAGGTATAGGCAGCTCATTTGGTTTTGAAAAACATATCAAATGACATCAAAGCAGATTACCTTATTTTAAATTATTACATTTTAATATTTTCTACAATGAACATCTATAAAATCACATCAATGCAATGCCTTCAGATAAGTTCTGTACTTTTACTAGTACAAAAACGCTGTAAAAAGTCATCACTGTATCAAAAGACATCATATTTGTTCCCATCCAATTCATTACTCACAATAATAGTAATTTCTTCCATTCTTCATTGAGAGTTTCTCAATTCTCTTCTTCAGTAATTAAAGTCGAAATAGTTTAAAAAGTGCAGTGAACTCATGACTGAACGTCAGTGACTTTCAAGTTAAAGACTACAGAATATATTTTAATGAAGAAACTTCTCATGTTGTAATAATAAGCTATTTTCTAAAATGAAAATAGTCTGACATCAGAACAATTACACGGCTAACCATTAATTCAATGGCATGATGTAAGTGAGGTCATCTTATTCTAACACACTATTTTTGTCATCATTACATCCACATCTGTTTGTATCCATCTACACGCAGATCAGTTAATGCCCATAAAGCTGACAACATATGAACTTCAACCCGCATCTGTACAACAGCAGCCCATTGAAAGATCGCGTGCCGCTTCACTTAAAGCGCAGTAAAATGACAAAAAGCGCGAACTTACCACTTGAGAAGAAATTAAGAAGCAGCTGGAAAGTGAAGAAGCCTTTGACTGAGGTTTGAACGGGAGTCATTTTGTCCGGTAACTCCTCACAATCAGCTGTCACTTTATATTTGGATGTGGCTGTAATAGCCCAGGTATTGTGATTTCTCTTGGCGTACGGTTAAATGTGTACAGTTCCTGTTGATATGAAAGGGATTGTTGTTTCTAGAGTGAAAACACCTCTTGCTGTCTCTCAGTGAATGTAAATGTGTCGCATGGTCCTGAACCTGAGCCGGTGTTGAGCAGCTCCAAACTACTCCCGAGGGCAGGTGCGATGTTTGCTCTTCCTTCCTAAAACTGAGTGAATGAACTTTCAAAAACTAGACTCTATGAAGAAGGTCTAACGACAGTATATCAATGAAAATAACTAATACCAACCGACTGATAAACCACCCCACTGCCTTTGGCTTTTCTGCTGGGTTTGTCCTCTCGAAGGCTTTATATGAGTGAAGCGGGGACGGAAGGAAACAACGTCACCATAGTAACCCTGCAGCGATACTCCACCGCACTTTCCTGTTCAACTTACGATATTGACCATGCAGATATCGATTAAGATACTCTGTCTTGTAATGATCTGATTAAGTAAATGTTTTTGTTATTTTCTGTCTGATTAAATTAAAGATTTATTTTATCTCTAAGACACATATCCCTCCCAAATGCCTCTATGAATGTGAAGACTTCACAAAGTAGGATATTTCACCATTGTTTTGAACCTAAAATCCCTTAAATATCTAAGTGCAAAGGTAAACAGGCATTGTCTGATAACATATCAGTCAAAATACCTTGGGAAAACATTTACAGGGTTTATTTTTAACTTCAGCAAAAGGATGTGCAGCTAATTTTATATCAAAGTTAATAATCATGGGGCTTCTTTTCAGCTTCCAAAGCCCCATGATGTGTGGATACACTACCGACGGTTTGTCCTTTTGATGCTACAAATGGGGACACACTCCCTTCAATGTAGGGCAAGACATTGTCCATTCATGTCCTTCTATCATTTCAAATGCACAGGATGTTAAATCTGTTAAACAGAAATGAAACAGTACCGTTTAATACAGTTTGTCATTGATGAGGTATACGGTTAAAGAGACATGAAGTTTTCTTCCTGTGTAGTATTAATTAGATTATGATATAATTAATGTGATAATGTAAGGGCCACTGATAATAGTTTACCAGTTTATTTACTTCTGTGACTCAGAAACAATGAAGGTAGCTGCTAATGTTAAGGATTTAGTTATTCCATGGGATGTCACTTATATTTATCTTACGTATATAAATCATTTTTTATTCTGCAGTGTTATAAAAATGTGTATTATTTTTAAAAATAACTCATCCATGTTCATGACATTTTTTTACTACTTTTTAAGGAAATTATGATTATTAAACAAATAAAAAAATGAATACCTCTATTATTATTATTATTATTAATTGTTTATGATTTTATAATACTTTTTTTTAATCTACATATACCTACGTTTCAAGTAATGTTTTCGTGTTTGGCAGCAGAGATCTGATTTAGGTATTTCTCAAATCTGCTATGCAATAATTTTCGGCTAGTAACTGACCTTTCATACCAATTTAGAGCTGTGAGGTGAAGTGTTTTTTTTTTTTTTTTTTAAATCTGGCACAAATTTATAAATATGCCTGTTTATTATTATTTTTTATATTATTTATGTAGCAGACTTTAGGAAATCTTGTGTGCATCTCTCTGACCACATGTCATAGGGATCATGTTTGTTTTTTCTTTCTCCTGTGCAATCAAGCCCTCTGAACTAATCACATTTCCCTCAGGCCAGCACGGTGGCTAGATAAGACTCAGGCAGAAACAATTGCTGGAAGCCAAGCACCAGGAGAAGTGTGCTTTTAAGACATCTTATTGTTGAATCTAGTGCAGTGAACACAATAAGAGAGTCCACTACCGATTCTGTGTATGCAGCTTGAGCTGTTTCCTTCAGCTCAACAATGACCTCCCCTGTTAAAACAAAAAACTCCAGCATTATCAACACATACTTTCTTGGGGGTGAATGAGGTTCTAACTACCAGAAGGTGACGAATATTATGCTTAAACAATGCTATTATACCAAAATGCCCAAATCTTTCAACAGGACAGAGTTAAGAATTCTGAATATAGGCCTACACTCCTTAAAATAAAGGTGCTTCACGATACCATACCTTTTTGTCTGGTTCCATAAAGAACCTTTAACATCTGAAGAACCTTTCTGTTTCACAAAAGGGTCCCTACTGTACATGCCACAGTTTTAAGTCTGGATGTCCTGTACAGAGCACATTCAGGGGTTTTTAGGGATATGAAATTTTTGGAGGTTTGATCTTAAACACACCTTCTTCTTGGTCTTTAGATAAGAATGATAACATTTCACAGAATGATAAAATTTAGCACTCTTAGGGAAATATGATCACATTTTTAAATTATTGTTTAAATCTTACTCATTTTCAAATTGTTTGCTGTAAATAAACATCTCAGAAAAATACGATGGGGTTTCAGATTGGAATATAACTTTTTGTTATGAAACGGTATAATTTTCATACATGTCTTTCTTCTGTAGAGGACACCAGGACAAGCATCATGTTAATCGGGCATTTTGGTGAGACACAAGAAGTCGATAGGGAAATAAATTATAGATCAATATTCCTATGAAATATCCGATATTCTTATGAAAATGTTGCCACGTTATTATTCTCATTATAAAACTTCTTTTTTCATTATGGTTTGTCACAAGAACACATTCATATGCAAATTAGGTGCAATGTACAGATACATTGTATAGAATGGAAATACCAATTTATGGACATTTAACACACATATATTGCATAAAGTAAAATAAGTTTGGCTAAAAATAACCTGAAACCTAAAAACTGATTGGTGAAATGAAAAAAATTAAATATTGTTTTTGCCTATTCTTGCCTTTTCATGTTTATTTATTTATTTTTTGAATAACTTAGTCCTGGCGTCCTCTACAAATTGTCAAAAAAAAAAAAAAAATTTGTTTTCAAAATAATTGTATTTATATATATACTTTTAACTTTTTTATGGTTCTCGGGGGGATATAATAGTATCAGAAGGCTATTATTAATTGCCATTTTGCACAGGTCAAATTTAATCTATTATGTTACTAAATATTTAGTAAAATAATTGTATTTTATAATTTCTTTTATTGTTTGGGCAATGATAATATTTTGTAAAGCTGCTTAAATCTAAATGTGAAATATGTGAGGGAGAGGGGAATGAGAGTAAATACATAACCGTGTGTGAGAGACACCACCTTGTGGCCATACAGCAGTATTACATTCGCACTACGCGCGTCCCCGTGCGTGTTCTTGGCGGTGGACGCTCGCGAGGGGTCGTGTTTCTATAACTGTCACATAGAAAATACAGACAAAATATTAGATCGTTTTAATTCACCTTACTCGACTTGTGTATTAAAATACACTAAATTGACCGTAATATGGAGCAGTCTGTTGTCAATGTAAAAAGTAAGAATCTATTTTGTGGTAATAAAAGCTGTCAGGAACTCTGTCAGGAATTAGCTGTTACGCACGTTTATAAAATAATCGACCCCTTATGAATATTAGCGGTAATTTTAGTATAATCTGTTTTAAATATTTCACCTTACCTTGTCATGAAGTGATTTAGCACTTGAAGACTGACTCTGTGGCTTTCACAGACCTGTCAGAGAAACTTCTCCAGGTGATTATTTGAGACTCTCTTCAAAGCGATTTCAACTCTAGATGCAGCAGCAAACCTACAGGATTCACAGGTGTGAACTCTACGGAAGCCACAAGAGATCATGTTATTTTTTCTGTCTTGTTTTGTCGCGTTCATGCCTTTTTCTCGCATTTTCCCGTTATCTTCACATAAATCATTTTTATTTTTATTTTTAGTAGTAACACAAAGCTTCATAGAAATGTGGTAATTGTGGTTTGATATTTAATAAATGTTGCAATTGTATTTTGTAGTTGGAGGAAATCGCAATATAGCTGTGGAATTGGGCTGTGACCAAACGTGTTGGGTCAACTATTACAGAAGAGCAAAAAGACAAAGGTCATTTTTTTTCTGTCTGTCTATTATTGAATCTGTCTATTAAGGTATCTGCCAATCAGTATGTCTGTTTTCTGTCATATAGTTTTTTATCCCCTGTACCAACAAAATAAAGTCTATCTCCAGATGTGTGCACAGATGCCAATTATTTTATAAACTACAAATTTGTTTAACTTCTTGCACATGTTTTAGTGTGTCATGTGGCATGCAGACTTCTGTATTCATGCAGGCCTGAGAACCCATCAGAGAATATTGTTGTAAGCAGATACTAGTTTGTGAAATCTGTTTTTGCTTACTATTTTCATCAGTTTTATATCTCTTCATTTCCCGATTGTTCCTGCCATATTTTATCACTATTACTGTAAACTCTAAAATGTCTTCCTCAGATGGCGAGGAAAATGGGAAAAACATGGCTCGATTGTAAACAACCCAAAGCTTCTGCTGATTTTTTGAGCCTTGCTGTCAGTGTACGTAAAGTATGAATGCAAATCTCACTATAAAGAGGGGAAGAAAGACTTTGCATGCATGCAAAAAATAAATAGATAAATAAAAAATGTTACACATGCAGCCGCTGGATATTAGAACATTGGAAATACCCATGATTATTTTTCATATCAGTAGTGACTCTGAGAATGAGAAACTAAGAATATGCTGCCTTCACAGAGCCTGGAGATTCTGCAGAAGATACAAACACACCAAAGGGAGACATAGAGAAAGACTTGCTGCCGGTTTTTGTCTTATCAAGCTGAATCTGTGAGCAGAGATTGCTGAGCATATCCAGTGATATGAAGCCTAAAATTAATGTTTAAATACTGTAAAACCACTGTATCAAATGTGCATATTTAATATGTAAATTTAATCTTTGAGACAGTTGGTAGATTGTCGCAGTATTTTTTACAATTTACACTAATATATTTACTTAGTTTTTATTATTTATTATTATTATTATTATTATTCAGATTACTTTCTGTTGTCTCAATAGGAAGTTTCTCAAGAGCAACATTTAGAGGCAGTGTTATGCATACAGCGATGTAAAGAAAAGCTTCTTCGTCTCCTTAAAGACGTGTAAAAACTGTTGTTGTCTCCGTGTCAAGTGATGTCATCGCTTTATTTGAGAAATAGATTTAGAAAATTCAAACCATAAAAAGGAATAAACCACACTCTTTTGTGCAACTTTGGGGTCGGCACTTTCAGCCAGGGAAAGCATGAGAGAGCACATTTTGGCTAAGGTAGGGATCCCTGTAAGATATATTATTGTTCAAAAGTTTGGGGTTGGTAAGATTTTTTTTAACCTTATTAAAAGAAGTCTCTTGTGCTCAATAAGGCTACATTTATTTGATAAAAACTACAGAAAGAAAAAACAATCACATGTAATGTCATAAAGTCCAAAATCTGTTTATTTACATGTTTAAATCAAATTACAAATTTTCAGTGTGGCTTTATTGCAATACCTGAATGCATTGTAATCTTATTTCCCATTCCGCCAGGCCAAAGTTTTGAGACTTTGAACAGTTTATTTGGAGTGGGACTGTCAGAAGTACCTGGAGAAAGCTCTTCATGCTGTGTGCTTGGCTTAATAAGGTATAGCATTCCTAGTGAAACCCAGATCTGTGTCAAATAGACCATTAGATTGGCTTGTATCACACACACCATTGCTGTTTTGTACATTTGGCTATTTCATTTTTCTTTTTTAGGAGCATATGCAGCTGTCAGGGGGAGGCCTTTAGCTGAAGATTCGTATCCTAGTTAAAAGCCGCAGCCCAGATGATGCACCAGGCATTACAGAAAACACTGACATGTTGCTGTATCAGGGAGGTTCTGGCCTTTGACTTCCTGAAGAGGGTGTGTCAGTACTTTGAGTCATCTCTTGAACTGGGCTCTGCTCTGCTCATGCATATAGAGCTGCTGCTGGCCAGCGGAAGACTGGTTGTGCTTGATTGATTGTGATGAAGTTGTCTTTTCTAACTCTTAGCGTGGAACTCGGATCCTGCAATGTGGCGCACAGTTTTGTGAGGATGAGCGTTTCTTTCTTCTCTCCTTCCAGGTAAGTTCAAACACAGTTCCCCTTAGTAGCTGTAGGCTAGCTCATAATCATGTTAATGCAAACTCACACACTGATACTGTAGCTGTAGTCAAGTGTAGTTAAAGCAGGATGTGTGATGTGGTGTCTGGCTGGGCAGCTGTCAGACCGAGGTGTGTTGATGGGGCAGAAGACGTGTCTGCTGATGGCTGCTGCTGCCTCTCTGGAGATCTGCAGGAGCTCTGATCACACTGAGCAACAGGTGGATCACTCACAATCGTTTTAGCAGTTCATCATTTCCACCTGATTAAACGATGACAAGTAGGCAAGAGGCATTTTGTTTGCTTTTTAAAGACATGATGGAGCCTGAAGTATGAAACTTGACACTGTACAAATTCTGAATATGGACTGAATTTGTATGTTTCAATGCATGGGCATTTCAAGGGCTTTATAAGTGAAATTCCTTTTTCCACATCAGTGGTTTTTTAACCAGGTACAGTGGCTCACTAGAGGGCCTTGGTCATTTTCTCAAGGCCATCCATTGTCCACAACACTGTTCGAATGGCCTACCACTCCTATTCTCTAGTCTCTAGTCCCAGGATTCCAGAAGTTGAACATTATTAAAGGGATTGTTCACCCAAAAATAAATGAACACAAAAGATGTTAGAAGAATGTTGGTAACAAACCTTAAATATTTTTATATTCATTTACATTTATTATTTTTAATTCTAACAACACAAAAATTGTCTTGATTATTTAATATTATTGACAGCCCTAGATTTAAATGAAAACAAGCATAATTTCAGGCAGAAGTGCAAATGCAAATATCAAAGCCCATGTAGGGAGTTTTTGCAATATTGTTTTTGACAACGGGAGACCTTGGAGTTGGAAAGATTTGAGAAACACTAACTCCACATTTACTCTGATCTCAGTTTTTTTCTTTGTTACCATGACTAACCAGCAGAGGGCGCAGTGTAGAATATCTGTTGTGCTTTCAGTTGTGTGCACATTCAACTCTGTAAACGAGATCTGGACGACCATCAAAGCATCAGGTTGTCACTGACTATTTTCATTCTTTTACAAATAATTCATTTTAAATGCTGTTTGTCCAGAATGACAGGGATCGTAAGCACCTTTTTGGCACATTATTTCCTCATCAGGCACTTATTCTAAAGTACAAAACAGACCACATTAGTGCTGCTCTATGAGTTTGAAGCCCGGGCCAAATTAAATGAGTTCCAAAGCTTGAATCTCTGTGCTCAGATCGGTTTTGGAACTGGATAATGTTGAGACCAAGCTGTTAGAAATTAGTGCAGTTCAAACTTCTAGAACCAATAACCCCCATTTTAAAAGAATTACATATTGTTGAAGTTTATGGATGGTGAAATTCTGACTGAATGATTGAATATTGCACTACCATTCCAAAGTCTTGTTTTTTTCCCAGAATTGGTAAACCCGAATACTTTAATTCAGCAAGGGTGTGTTATATTGATCAAAATTGACAGGACTTTTAATGTTACAAAAAGATTATTTCAAGTAAATGCTGTTCTTTTGACCTTTTTATTTATCATACAATCCTGATTTTTATTATATTTTTATAAAAATATTAAGCATCATGACTGTTTTCACATTGATAATGATTCTTGACCACTAATCAGCATATTAAAATGATTTCTGAAGCAGCATGTGACACTGAAGACTGTAGTAATGGTTGTAAAATTCAGCCATCACAGCAATATTGTAATAATAAAATTGTAGTACTGATAGCTTTACAATATTTTTTACTGAATTGTGGTTGAGTCAAATAAAGGTGCAGTCTTGGTAAGCATAAAACATAAAAAAAAAAAAGTCTTACTGACCTCAAACTTTGGAATGGCAGTGTATCGAAATGACATGGGGGGTGATAAGCTCTGATGGTCCTGTACTTTGTGTCTACAGTCCTGGCGATGGAACCACCAGCCCATTTCTGTGTAAGAAAGCACTGAGGAACGCCTTGTCTCTGTACAAGAAAAAAATGTTCCTGTGGCTCAGTGGTAGAGCATTACATTAGCAGCACAAAAGGTTGTGGGTTCAATACCCAGGGAACACACATGCTGATAAAAAAAAAAAATGTATAGCCTGAATGCACTGTAAGTCGCTTTGGATAAGAAGCGTCTGCTAAGTGCAATAAATGTAAGCCTGATTCAGCTGACCCTGGGCCGAGTGGCATGTCTGAGGTGCAGTCCTGCGTGTTGGGGGTGGAGGAAGTGTGGGGGGTACTATGAGGAAGCTCTGTCCATCATAGCAACCACAGTGAGTTTGGTTATGGTGACTCAGCAGCTGTTACACGACCTGCTGCAGCTCAGCCCTGTAATTATCCCATCTTTGAAAATGAATCTCCTGTTTCTGTCAATGGGCTTTTTAGTTATGCCTCAGTTAGCAGATGCTCCATTCACCAGCTTCTTCCTGCCAATTAGGATGCTAATTGGAAATATGGGCGCCTGTGCCTCTTTATCTTGAACTAGCATTGCAGAAAACTTGCATAAGCATCAGGATGCTATTCTGAATTTGTGACCTTCATGACACCATGGATCAGGGCGTCGGACTGGGGGTAAAACCAGTACTGATTACCAGGGGGCCCCAAATGAAAGAGAGGGCCCTTGAAAAGTCTGGAATATATTTTATTTTACCTGGATATTTCATGGGGGCCCCATCAGGACTGCCTATGCATAGGGCCGGGATCTTGTGCAACGCCCTGCCATTGATATAATATTGCTGTAATAATAGTTGCAAATTTATATAATGCATTTAAGCTCCAATATCTGATCCATTCCTCCATGATATCACACGGACGTCTTGCTTTCTCACACAGCCAGAGGACTTTCCAGAACTGAGAGACCCTGTGGTTGCTGACCCGAGCGTGGAATACGGTAATCCTACTCTACAGTCTGGCCCAGTATCCCAAGCTGAGAGGTGGTGCAGGCTGGGAATGATCTTCCTGAAGCACCTGGGGCTCCCTGCAGGACAGCTATCAGACTCCGGTAATGCTGCAGGAGGCGGATGGGCCGCCCTTCAGCTGTTTGAGTGCTTGACCCAAGGCGGCGGATTTCATTTTCATGTTTCATATTCTCCTCGCCTCAAGTCAGGTGCGCAAGCTGCTTCTTTGGTCACCTCAGTGGGAGCTTAATTAGAGCAGCAGGTTGGTTACAGCTATGTGGGTAGGTAGTTAAAGCAACATACAGTAGGGAGGTTTAGTTCAGCTAGTTAGTTTTAAAATGTGTCATTTGGCAAGCATTAATTCAGCATCCCGGGTTCCAGGAATTCACAAGATAATTTTCATTTAAAACATTTTGTTCATGTTGTTTGGTAAAAGAGTACGTGGCAAGGTGAGAATAAAATACATGAAATGTGTCTCCCAGATGGGCAGGTCTGTACAGTGAGGTGTTGGACAGTGCTGGATAAAGCAAGAATCATCTCATTATTGAAGAATGAATGATGGCGGCTTTCAGTCACAGATGGAGATCTCAGGTCTAATGGCACGTGTTTAATATGTAGTGTGAATTTCCTTGCATTTTTTTGAGAAGCTTAAGAGATGTACGATGCATCTGAGGGGTTGTTCGTAGAGTTATGAAATGGTTTCAGAGAAAATAGAATGTCTTGGTATTCATTTTAATCTGAAATATTTTTTTGGCAGTATTATTTTTATTACCTGTCATCCGGCTATCTGTTTGGGCTTTTCTCAGTTGACTAGTTAAAACATCTGCATTGCAATACAAAACAAATAAAAATGCAATGCATTGAAATCGTAAACATATAGTCACATAGTTTATTTCCAAACAAACTCTTGTCCAGTCCAAAAAACAAACCCAAAAAAAAAGAAAAAAAAGTAATAATAATAATAATCGGTAAGACTGTGTTCTCTCCTGACCAGGATATAAAAGAGCAGTTTTCCTTGTGTTCCTGATGGGTTGTACCACCTGTAATCATGGGTAGGGACACTACTGTACAATCAAAGGGTTCATATTTGACAAGCACTTACTGCACAAGTGTGCTATCACATCAAAAACTCAATCACTCAAAAACATAAATCAGACCCATTCCCTCCCCATTCACACTCATGCCCTCTGGAGCAGAGACCTCATTAGTACAACAGAACTGCTTCCAATTCAGTCCACTTCATTAGAAATATAGTACAATGATTCAAAATTCTTTGGGCTTCACCAACACGGCTGACTGGCATCAACGGTGCGAACAGTCAGCTGCTTTTCCGCTCGTCCACCTCAAGAGGACCAGATCTATGCTAAAAGGAGTCATTTATGCTCCTGGTTTACTTCAATATCAATCTCATGGGTTGCTGTCTGCATGTCTTATAGATATTTATATATATATATATTTGTATTTTTTACATTAGTTTTTTCATCTATACACTCAGACAAGTTCCACAAGATATCACAAGTAGACAGGCCGTATTGTAGGGAAGCTGGTTTCCCGACTCACTAAAAAAAAAATTGTTCTGATAGGCAGCTGAAGATTTCTTTTTTTTCGTATAGAGAAATACCAACATTACGGCACATGTGTATGGAAATTAATCTCAGAATAAATTCAAAGTTTACTTACCTGACATTTGGTGTGATTTGTATAAAACACCATGTTTGTCCCAGTTGTATCACACATGCATTGAAGCACAAGTGAGGGGGATATTATATACACTTTACAGCTATCATACCCATTTAAAAACAGTCTGTAAGCAGTTTATAAATGGCTCTGTTCCCTTCGATTTAATCCTGAACTCTGGTTTTGACAAGGGTTATGACAGCTGATTTCGCAGAGACGCTTGGCAAGGTGAGCGCACCTGTTTAGAGAATGCCTGCGGGGCGGGGGAAGAGAGTGGGCCCAGGAACTTCCCTTGCTTTGCTGCGGATCCAGACTTCTCAAATACAAAAAACAAAGAATCTTTGAAGGGAGAAATCGAAGGAAGTACTGTTCTTTCTGTTGTGATCCTTTTTCTCTCCGGCTGAACCCAAGGACAACCACAGACGAAGTGCTTACAAAGTATTTCAAATAAAATAAAAAAATATTAAAAAATACACAAGTATAATGTATCAGCATGTCTGGGTGTTCAGTTAGAGGAGAGAAAATCATTCCTTTTGAGTTCATACTCGCTCTATTCAATCACAATATGATTGAGAGGCCCTTTAGTTGCATTAAAAAAAAAAAAAAATTAAAAATTAATTTTCCATCAGATTCCTGAGCTCGCCAAGCTCACCACGGCACAAGGCTCAACACAAGTGTGAAGTAAACATCAGCCCGGAAATAAAGGAGTAGAAGGAAAAAAATCTTTTAAAAGCTGTCATTACAAAGAACAGATTTAATCAAAACCATCGTCGAGTTTCTGGGGAAAACTGTCAATTTGCAGGCTCCACTACGCTTTAATATCAAGGAGGACATCCACACAATTATTGTCTTGATTCTACCCGTTTTAAGGCTGCGCGTCCTGGGCAGCTAACAGGACAGTACCCCGTGTTTACCGGTCAGTCTGAAGAGAATATAGTCATGGAAGGCAGAGGAAGTGCAAGTGGGGTCTGTCTGCTTTTCAACTCCAATGTGCGGCCGAAATTGGATTTTGAAAAACACTGAAGTCTAAAAAAAAAAAAGGTTTTCAAAAAAGGATTTCACAGAGGTAAGACACTGAAGTCTATTGCACTCACAAGTTAGGGCCTCCAATAGGGTGACAGGAAACTCATAATAAGCACTAAAAATAGAGTCGTCCTCTAAGCATTGATAGGTTGAATATGAGTGTCGTTCATCCCCCCCCCCCCACGATCGAGTGTTATTCATCAGTAAGGCAGTTTGGTGGTCTGCAGAGAGCCCAGTTACACCTCTTTACCCCCATCTTTAATCCAAGAGCAGCTAAACCACAAAGAAAGAACACAAACCCAAAGACAAGAAATGAAATCGAACAGCCCTCCAAGTAGACAATTCTAGTGAAGTGTAAAATGTGTACCGTATAATTTCATATTATGTAGTAAAATCTCTCGTAGGTAGGATTTTTTATTTTCCATGTGATTTCAGTAATATAAATGTATAGACTCGAACCTCCATTTTGTTCTGCCCTCTGAACGGTTACCATTCAAACAGCCAGGCACCCATCAAATAAAGTGAGCTGGTTTATGATTAACTGAAGATCACCATCAGTTTTGAATGTTTATCCGTTAGAAACACGAGCAGGTGACGGTACCATCAGCAGGCTTGAACTGTATCTAGTCCTCAAAGAAAACCTTGCACAGCATCCTCAAATGTCTTTTTCCAGTGAAATCGAATGAACATATACAAGGTTCCCACTCGTGCCCACCATCTCCAACTCCCCTGGCTCCCCCCCACTCTCGCGGTCGTTAAGACGTTCTCATCCATCAAGTCCCATCCAAAACGCACAAAAAGAATTGCTCAGGTTTCCCTTTCTTGTTTTACTTGACCAAAAAATTTCTTTAGGAATGGCCATTTCCAATGTTGAATGGAATTGCTGAAAAAACTCATGCAGGGGTGTGCACTAGTCACAGTAATGGTGATAAGACTTCTTCTCGATTGAGGGTAACATAATGATGACACTAAAACTTGATATGAAACATGTCAGTGTACGGGAAGGAAAGGTGTCAGGTGGGAAGTGAGGGTCAGGTGGGGGGGCTCCATGGAGGCGGCGAGTTCAGAGCTTCTCTGTGGACGGGATCCAGATGTAAGGGCCTGACTGCTCTTCAATGATCAGCTTGATTTTATTATAGATCTCATCTAGTGAGTCACCCTGGACTATGGCTGTAGAAAGACAAAGAGAGGAACAGTCATACTCCTGTACACTGTCAAACAGTAACAGATGTGCTGGGACTAAAAGATTCCTCTGGATACAGTTAAGAGGAAAATCACATGTGGTGTGGTGTGGTGTAGGGGGTTACCTGTGAAAAACTCTCCAAACTCTTGTTCAAGCTTCATGGCCTTATCAAAGACTTTATTAGCTTGCTCATATGTCTGCCTCTTCTTCATTCCCTGAAAAACACAAATGCCAGTAAAAACATTATTTTTGTGAAATATTATTACAATGGGCCTAAATTGTTCCACCTAAAAGTACCTTTTTCTAGATAGTTTAAGATATTTTGAAATGTAATTTATTCCAAAGCGTGATGGCAAAAGCAGATTTTTTAGAAGCCATTACTCTCAGTGTCACATTGAAGCCTCCAGAAAATCTAATATGCTGATTTGTGCTCAAGAAACATTTCTTATTAAAATACTGAACCACAGTCGTCGGCTGCTGTAATATTTTTGTGGAACCCTGGATTTTTTTAGAACTTGAGATAGAAATATAACTATTAAACTTTACCCACATCTTTGCTGAAAAAACTATAAAAAAAATTGGCACCAGACTTTTTAACTGGTAGTGGTATGCTTTAATCTTTACAAAACTCTTAAACTGTACCTAAGGGCCTTCCGCAGATTTTGGTTTGAAATGAAATGGCGATGGATAGAGCTGTGCTTGCTGCAGCCGCTTTACATGGCATGCCCATAACACATCCGATCAGGATACAGTGTTTTCCCCCCTACAAGAGGATTAAAGAAAACCCTTACATCCCGTGTCACACTTTCACTGCACAGTAAATTGCCACAGGGAAAATATATTTAAGGCTTAAACAGAGTTCAGATCCTCTGGCAATGTTTACACTAGGGAGTCACTGACCCTTTCAGCCACGCCCGTAACAGACGTATGCTGTCCCATACCAGATTCCTCATTGAGCTGGCCGGCCTGCGATAAATTTGTTGTCCTGATGTCCTTCGCCATGTTGCTCTCCCTTGAAGCCACAACAATGGGAGTCCTGCCCGTCCATCTCATTCTCCATTCTGCCGAGGACGAGTTGTATCTGAGAAACGTGTAATGTCTTGCTTTACTTTTACAAAGTAATGCCAAACATTTGATGATAAAGAAGTCTGCCTGTAGCCAGCATGGCCTTGTATCGTATTACACTCACAGTGGAACGCAGGATCCAAACTTGTTGAGGGCAGCTTCCTGAGATCAAGGCATCGTGTTTACTCTGTCCTTCAGTGAACCAGGATAATCACAGGGCCTTGTGTAATGTGACTGAAAGAAAGCCAAATCAATGTTGGTCAAAAACTTTCAAGCCTTGAGAATAATTTCTTTCTTTGCTTTCCTCATGGAGCAATACCAGGGAAAACCAGGATTTTTCTTTTGTGTTTTTTTCTAAATACAAGCTTCCGTGCCCCAGTGCACCCAGATCATTTACAAAAACTAAACAACTGCAAACACAATTCACTAAAAAATGGGTCACATTAACGGATGTCATATTTGCATATCAGCTATTTTAATCAACACCTTGGACCCACCGAATGGAAAACGCGAGACCATGGCACATACACTGCCGGGAAGGAAGTCGCCGGCCTAAAGAGGTGATTACATGAGACAGTCATGGCAAAAGGTGTTGGCATGGGACAGACAGTGGGGTGGTGGGTCAAAGGGGGGGGGCGGCGTGAGTCGTTTGGATGGGGGCCATGGTGTCGAGGTTATATACGTAAAAAAACGATACGACAGGAACAGTTTGAAAATCTGTTTAAAGGCGTCTTCATTGGCAAAAAAAGGTGAGATAAAGAGGCAGTAGTCGAACAGTTGTGACCCGTAGTTGCTGCCAACCGGCGCACTGCGCAGCTGGCTACTGGCTCTATAGCTACTGCGGGCACAATCACCTTAGGAGATGACTGTAGGCCGATCGGGACGGTCGTAGTTCCGCAGAGGGTGAGCACAAAAGTTTTGGAGCTGTCCAGCTGGTCTCATCGCGCCGGGGGGAAGGACCGACCAACAGGTTCGCGAGGGGATGCGAGATCCGAGGAGGTTGCCGGGACCACGGAGCCAAATGTAAATGGGAAGGATCTGCGGAGCCACTGTGCTGGATCACTCTTTGGCGGTTGTGAACATGGGTGCGGCCAGCATGCGGGGAAAGGCACGGATCATCCGCAACTTGGCGCATGGATCTTGGGAAGAATGAGCGCTGGCTAGGACGGTGTTTAGACCAGTTTGAACGCAATGGCAGTGTTGTGTGGGCAGCAAAAATTAGGAAGACCCCGCCCATGGTTGAAAAACGAACCCACCACTGATGGTCTCAGGATGCTTCCTGTTGGCACTACACAAGGACGCATGGTAGCTTTTGTAACTTTCTTCTCGCCGCACACTCGGGGTGTCCAGATTTCCCAAACAGGTCGGAGTGAGAGCTTCATGCTGTGAATAACGTTGCACCATCCCCCCCCTTCTCGCTTACATCCGTAGACGGCCTGCAAATTTGCGGTCGGTCTCCGGTGCGACTTGTTTTTGTGTTGGAGAGAAGTGGCTGTCTGTGCTTACCTTCTTGACACCAGGGCCGTGGATCCAAACGTCTTGGCCTCACTGTATGTGCAGAGCTCTCACACCACCCACGGCTATTCCTGACCAAGACGCTGCACGCGTGGTACATGGATTCCATGGCGGGTATACTCTGGGACTCCTGAAGACTTTTCACTGCAGTTTAAACCTCTCCTTTGAGGTCGTGATCCGGAAAGGTTCTTTTCCGGTGCAATATTCGTGTGGAGCATTTCCTGTGCAGGGGAGGCCTTTGGATCCACACGATTGCTGGCTGCACGTTTTCTTTGAAGTACCAGTACCTAACATAAACACAGGACTGGAAGCGATTTCTCCTCCTTTTATCGCATCCCCCGCTCTGAAATCCAATTAGTATGATAGTAGAGTTTACCGTGACTAGTACTCCTCCCCTTTCGCACAGTTTTGGCTTGAGTGTGGATAGTGATCAAGAGTAGCGTAGGTAGGGTGGCAGGAGCACAAAACAGCTAAAAGTGTGGTTTTTTGGAACGCATTATTTGATTTGTGGGGCCAAGTCAGCTTGTGCCAATTTGTCAAATACATAGCACACTACTACAATAATCTAGAAACCATGTTGAATGAACACCACAACAGCTTGAAGCTGCAAGACTTTGGCAAAAACACAAAATTTGTCACTTACTGGCCAAAAATTTGGCCATGACTGTAGAAACTCCTGAAGGTACTGTCATTGCAGGCAAAACAGAGCCTGGTTAATTGTAAGAGGTTTGTTCTAAACTGAGCCTGCTACAAGCAAACAAACCCAAGCTGTGCTGTCCATGTAGACTTGCACAGAGAAATGAGGAGCTGGAGCTTTTGCTAACCCATAGAAACCGCCCAACGAATCACACTGGAGGCATGGAGTTACAACGTGTGCTAATTCTCAAAAAACATGACGTGGGCTCTGGATGTACAAACTAAAATTACATCATTTTCAAGCGTATAAGTGGACTTCAAGTAAATCTCAAAACAAAAAACAACAACTGTATAAGCGTTGTTGTGTGCATGAAGACTTACTCTCTTGCAGAATTACTGGCTCACATGATAGAATTGTGTCTTCCTGACCCTCTGCATGTATGATAAAAGTATAAAATTATCCATCGGATGAAACATGAAGGGTCATTATTCACCATTGTAAATACATAAAACAATCCACTTGAATTACTACTCGGAATGAACGTGTAGAGGAATGAAGCATAGCTAGGTCACGAGGTTTTTTTTTTTTTTTTTTTTAAAGCACCTAAAGGTTAATAGCATGCTTACAAATGAATACTGCAGACGCTTTGCAGACTACACTGGGTACGATTTAATGCAGTAAGCAGAAGTAATTGTGTTGTTTAGAAGCGGCAATTACTGGAGGCTAGAGTTTCCGCGCTGGCGCCCTTGGTGGTTGGACGGATCAAGACATTCGTCTGTGGATATAAAGAGGGTGGAAGGTGTTTAGAAAATTCACAGATCCACAATATTTTTGCATGAAATATTTCATTTCGACGACTGTGGATAGATTAATAAGCATGTCGTAGGGGGATCCACAGGTCGGCTCCAGAATGAAACGACCTAAAACCGCGTCGGCCAAGAATCCATCATGCCATGAATGGTGGGGCAGTTGGTGGAAGACAGTAAAACAGAACAGAAAGAATCTTTTTGGGTTCACTCGTAAAAAGCCTGGGGCTGCTCTGTGTGTCCTTAGAAGGGTAACATGGGAGGATGAGGCAGCAAATCGAAATTATAAGTATTGTCACCTTCTTCTAATGACCGCCTAGTGAGTCTTAGATTCCGATGGCTGAGGCATTTACCTAACTGACCTTGCCATTGTTCAGCTATCATCAGACGTGTGATACTTGGCTCTCTGCAGTACGCCGCCAACATAAAACAAGCCTTAAAGTGTTGGAGTTCCTGACGGTCATCATAAACCACATTCCCTTAGATAACCAGTGCAACCTGTATATTGCTGGATAATTAAAACTTGAACATCACTCAATCTGCCATGAGCCCGGCTCTAAAGAGCGGGACTATGCGCACCGAAGAGGTAAAGCCCTTTGGTTCACACTCTCTTCGCCCTTCAGTGTATCATACGTCAATCAGAATCTTTGATTACGGGATCTTTATGTGTGCAATGTGGAGTGTTTAAAGTCAAAATACTGACAATCTCAAAACTGAAGCTTCCCAGCCTGTGATTTCAATGTTATTGTTACCCACAACCAATCTTCTCAGAAAGTGTCCTACTGTATCATATAATTCACTAACCTATTTCTCTAAGGACCTCTAAATTTCACCCCTGATCAAACTTTTTTGCTGAAAACAAGCACAAAAAACCTCCTACTATGACATGGTACTGTGTTTCTGTATCCTCCTAACATGATATTTCTTCATCGAGCTAAAAGGAGGACCCTTTGTATCATCTAACCCTCTTTCGTCATCATTTGGTATTACATTTTTTTACTAGTTTAATTGTACAGTATTTTTTTATATCACCCGTAATATTGAATACGGTTTAGTAGTATGAAAATGCTTTGTAACCAGTCAGTAAGCCAAACTTAAGGTTTCACCTTGATTTCCCTTTACATTCCTTTTTTTTTTTTTTTTTTTTTAAAAAAACCCTGTTTTGAAAAAGTGATTATCCATATGCTACATCATGCTTTGTACGTAACCTTTCTCTGTATATTTTTCTCAAACTGTGATATGTATTGCATTTATGTTTTACACCACACTAAATACTTAAGAGCTTTGATATCATCCTAATACCATATACTGGTATGGTTCACTTTCTCATTTGCAAGTAAATTGCATATTTTCCTCCTTGAGTGTGAGCTCCATCTTCTCACTATATCACACTCAACGAGACATTACAGCCTTGATTATATCAACAAATATGATATTTACCAAAAAAGAAAACATCCTGTATTTTTTAAGATTTTTTTTTTTTCTTTTAGTCTCAAAACTGTTTACAAGGTTTAATCTATCAAAATGTTAATAACTTGTTCTTCCCTCCATAATAACTTTGTTTTCACTCAGGCTATACAGATGATTGGATAATGTTAAGCAAATGATAATACTCATTTAAGCATAGTTTTAGCGAGAAGTCGCATTAGTCCTGCCCTCATACTGGTATGTTACACTCACTTTTTCACCTTCTAATCAACACTTGAAGGACATAATCAAGTCCTACATTTTTAGTTGCTAAACATCTAGTTTTATTTGTATATTTTTGTATTTTTGTGTATTTTTTTTAAAAAGCAAATGACTCTTAAGGTAGAGAGGATATTCAGTGAGAAAGAGAGAGGAAGGAACAGAAAGAAAAGAATAAAATGTGTGTGGTGTGTGGTGGCACAGCCGGTTCAGTTAGCTCAGGGAACAGCTGCTTGACAAGAAAGGAACCACACACTTACTCAAACTCTTTGATCCATAAAAGTCATACACTTAACCCTAAGGAAGTCCTGAGCGTCCCGACAGGTGAAAGCAAGAACAAGAGAGAGAGCAGAAAGGAAGAAAGAAAGAGGTTAGTGAAAGCTGGGAGAAGAGAGGTGTTGCACTCTCGAGGGATGAAGGAATACTAACATCAGCTTGCTGTGTCGATGAAAGATCTGGGTTGTCCAATTGTAATTTAAGTACAGGGGGTCCCATGCATATTCATCTGAAACAGAATTATATGTGGAAATGCTGAAGGGAACAGCTCTAACAATGATGGATGTTTGAGCACAGCATTTGAGTGTTAGTGCAGCCTCACACCTGTGAAAAGTGCTAAGTTCCCCTTCAGAGCAAGACAAAGGCCAGAGAGGGCCCCCGATTGGCTGTTTCCCTCACAGAAAGGTTAAGAGCCAATCAGAAGCCATCTCCAGGGTGAGTGACAGTGACAGGATGAAGCATGAAGGACAGAGTCACAGCCCTGGTCACACGCTCATACTCACGTTCAGTCTCCACCAACTCCTGTACTATATTCTCCTTGCTCTTGTAAAACGGGAACTTGCGTGATAGGTTGAAGCTTTTTTTGCGCTTCACTTTGACTGGCTGCGTGGAGATGAGTCGATGGTGGGGGATGGGGATGAGGAATGAAACAAACAAAAAAAACAGAATGGGTTTCAATGTAATTCACAGCACGCATGGGAAAAATATAACCAAAGATGACATGGTTGAACAAACAAGGAGGATAATGAATGTTAACTATTTGGATGCTACACTCAAAAAAATTTTTTTACGTTTGTTTTAATAAAGTTTTAACTGTGAATGTAATGGCAAATAAATAAAAGGTGAAGTGCCAAATTCTTTTTTTTTTATATATAGGTCTCAGAAAGATTTTTCACGCTGCTTCAAAAAAATCCTTTTAATATACTGATTTGGTACTCAATAAAACATTTCTTATTATCAATGTTAAAATCAGTTGTGGGAAACCGTGATCTTTTTTCTTACAGGATTCTTTGAATAGAAAGTTTAAAAAGAACGAGCATTTATTTGAAAACAGAAATCTTTTATAAAATTATTAATTTCTTTACTGCCACTTTTGATCATTTAAATGTGTCCTTGTTGAAAAAAGTATTAATTTCTTAAAATTAATTTTAAATGTTAGTGTACAATTTGTTGACTGGTTTTCTGACACTGTGCACATTGAAAACATTGCTGTTTTGCCGGAGCATCCTGACTCGTCAACTTGGCTAATACTTATAATAATGTACAGCATATAAAAAAAATGCATATTCATTTTGTGATTTGCTAAAGACTAGTCTTAAGTGTTATTAAATCATTCATTTTTGAAGATTATCTTTTAAGTGAGCATTAGATGACAGCAAAGTCAATCTCATAAAAATATGAAGAACAACACATGCACAACTAAACATGCATTACTGGTCAATATAAAAAAAAAAAGTCAGCCAGTAACCATTATAGTTCAGACATACTAGCCATCCTTAAAAAATAACATATTATACATCCCTAGAATATAAAATTAATATTCCTAAAAGAACTAAACTATCTCCAACTTCATGAAACATTTATTTTATTATGCCAAAACATTAAAAAAAATAATGCAAGTGTGACTGTTGTAATTTTTTTTTTGTTTAGGGTTTCTTCACCTTATTTTGGTGTCCAGATTCTTTCATTTTTATTTATTCATTCATTTACTCATTTAACATGGAGCTATAACAGCTATTGACCCAGTGTGGGTCATATTGTGTGGGGTTTGGTTGTCCTTTTGTTATCTGTTTTGTAGGTTGGAGTTGGAGTGAGTGACGTCATAATGACTGATGGTTTACACCTGTGCTAGAGCTGATGCCGGCACACTAAAGCAGCTCCCTTCAGTCGTGACGGGGGTTGCTCTCCCCTCGTGCCATTTTGTTGTCTTGTTCCCGTTTTTGGTTTATTCTTCTACTTTATTACTTTTACTTTAATAAATGTTATTCCTTTTGCATACAAACTTCAACGTGTCATTCCCTTCTGTGTCGCGGCTTGCGAGCCGGCCGTGACAAATGGGGGGCTCGTCCGCTCGTTTGTTAAAGAAATTCCTGTTATTTGTCGACATGGTTTAGAAGCGTTTTTGTTGCTTTCGGTTATTTTGTAATGAACGTGGCACGTTCATTAACTGAACATAAAACCCGGAGAATGTTTGTTTGATTAACGCTATTGTTTGGTAGGTCTTATTCGTCGTTTGGAAGGAAATGCGCGTTGAATTTATTTGTTTTTGAGGACTTATGTTGCTGTATCGTCAGTTAGCTGTTCTATGCCGTTTTTTTTAAGAGGTAAGTGATTTTGCAAATCTTATCGTGGGGAGATTATTGTTGATGTTCCCTTGTTAGGGGTAGCTGCTTGGTCCCTTTTGGAACAAGTAGGTAATGTAATTTTTGTTATTTTTTGTGTGGTGACCGTGAGTAGAGCAGTTGTCTCGGGGAGCATGGCCGTGGTATGAGATAGTCGCCAGCTTGCTGGTTGCTTTTCTTGTACCAGCGGGAGTTGGTGCTTAAATACCCCTCGCCAGTAACCACACGAAAGATTAGGGATGAGTTAGTTAGTTGTTTTTTTTTCTATAGATAGGGAAAGGGAATTTTTTTTCTTACCACGTGAGATTTGTGAATCACTATATTAATTATAACGTATATTTTATAAGCAGTATGTCTAATCTCGTAGAAGATTTTATTGTTTCTCCCTCTGAAGCGTTACTTGAATTGTTCACAAAAGATCAGTTATTTAAGATTGCGGATCATTATGAAATCGAACTTGAAGATAAAAGATTAAAAGAGAGTACAATAAGAGAAACAATTAAAACAAAACTGATAGAACAAGCTATATTAATTGAAATGTCTGATACAGCTACTGCTAGTCAAAGCAAACCACCTGTCAACCTTTTAACTTTTGAACAACAAGAAAGGTTATTACTGTTACAGCTTGAACAGGAGCGTGTAAAATTAGAAATGGAGCGTGAGAGAAATAGAATCAAACAGACAGATATAGAGCTGCAGAAATATCGCTTGGATATGATAAGAGAAGGCAGAATGGATGATGGTTCAGATTATGCTCTTCAGGGTGCTTCTAAAATGTTTGACACAGCGGGAAATTTGCGTTTGATGCCTAAATTTAGTGAGCGAGATCCGGATACATTTTTTACCTTGTTTGAAACGGATTGCGGAAGCGAGAGGTTGGCCCAGTAAGGAACGTACACTACTTTTACAGTGCGTGTTTACTGGCAGGGCTCAGGAAGTCTATTCTTCTCTTCCAGTCTCAGACTGTAAACGATTATGACATCGTAAAAGCAGCAGTTTTGAAATCGTACGAGTTAGTACCAGAAGCGTATAGACAAAAATTTAGAACATTGTCCAGAGGTGTTAATGTTGCTCATGTTGAGTTTGCTAGAGAGCTCAGTATTGCATTTAATCGCTGGTGTATGGCATCTGAGGTAACCACAGTTGAGGAGTTGACTGACTTAATTGTGCTGGAACAGTTTAAGAATTCTGTACCCCGCTCGTATTGCAACGTATATAAATGAGCAGAAAGCGGATACAGCTGCTAAAGCTGCTGAATTAGCTGATGATTATGTGTTAACACACAAGAGTTTTGAGTTTCGGAAAGGGGACGAATTTTTTGAAAATAAGGGAGATCATATGTCCAGAAATTCGTCTCTTATCTGTAATTACTGCCATGGTAAAGGCCACTGGAAAAATGAGTGCCCTGTGCTTAAAGCCAAGGGTAGAGGGGGAAAAGGCTCTTCGCGTTAAACCAGCTGCTCTTGTGGCATCTGTGTTAAGTCCTGTTGATTCACTGGGTGAAGGATTTCCTAAATCGGTTAACCTTTTGGGAAATGGTGATTATGCGCCTTTTATCACCTATGGACATGTGTCGATGATTGGAACGGAGGGTAAAAATTCCAGTAACAATATTAAGAGATACGGGAGCTTCGGAGTCTTTTATATTGGAGGATGTCTTGCCATTTTCATTTTTGAGTGACACTGGTACTAGTGTTCTTGTTAGAGGAATTGGGTTGGATGTGATGTCTGTTCCCTTACACAGAGTAACATTGTCATCTGAACTTGTGAGTGGTGAAGTGGTGATTGGAGTGCGTCCATCATTGCCCGTGGATGGTGTGGATATAATCATGGGGAATAATTTGGCAGGGGATAAGGTGTGGCCTGATACCTTTTCATCTCCTGTGGTTTTATCTGTTCCTCTTCCAGGTTCTGACGAGAGTCACAAAAATTATCCGGAAGTGTTTACTGCATGTGCGGTAACTCGTTCCATGACCTCCACTCAGCCAAGGGTAACCTCTGATTCTGCTGTAGTCAAACCATTCTCTTTGCCTGATAACTTTTCTGTTTCTCTCGTTCTGAGTTGCTCCAAGAGCAGCAACTTGATTCTTCTCTCCATCAATTGTTTGAGAGGGTGATGTCTCCTGAGGAAATTAGAAATGTGGCTCATGGTTATTTTTTTGCAGGATGGAATTTTGGTGAGAAAGTGGATTCCTCATGGTAGTGATTTTGCTGGGGATCCTATCATACAGGTGGTAGTTCCAGAGAAGTATCGCTCACTGGTATTGCAGATTTCCCATGATAAACTTGCAGGTCATTTAGGGGTAAAAAAAGGCCTATCACAGAATCCTTTGTCATTTTTTTTGGCCAAAATTGAAGAAGGATGTGTCACAGTATATCAAGACATGTCATACTTGTCAACTAACAGGCAAACCAAATCAGAAGATCAAACCTGCTCCATTGTTTCCTATTCCTGCTGTCAGTCCGCCATTTGAGCACCTGATTATTGATTGTGTAGGCCCGCTGCCTAGATCAAAGTCGGGTAGCATTTATTTGCTCACGGTGATGTGTGCCTCTACTCTCGATATCCTGCAGCATATCCTCTCCGTACGATCACTGCCAAATCAGTGGTGAAAGCCTTGACTCAGTTCATTTCCATTTTTGGCATTCCAAAGATTGTGCAGAGTGATCAAGGTTCTAATTTTACTTCTCATTTATTTTCTCAGGTCTTGAAACTGCTACACATTAAGCACAATAAAGCTAGTGCTTATCATGCTCAAAGCCAGGGGGCATTGGAGCGTTTCCATCAAACGCTGAAGTCTTTACTGCGTTCTTATTGTACAGAGATGGAAGGTGATTGGGAACAAGGATTGCCGTGGTTGATGTTGTCAGCACGTGAGGTATGCCAGGAAAGTACTGGATTTAGTCCCAATGATTTGGTGTTTGGGCACACAGTTCGGGGACCACTGGCTGTACTCAGAGACCAGTGGGTTGAAAGTGCACCACCACCAAAAAACTTGCAAAGCTATGTGAATGACTTTAAGCGTAGATTATATGAGGCAGGTAAGGTGGCAAAAGAACAATTACATTCTTCGCAAAAGCGTATGAAGACAATTTTCGATCGACGAACTGAGGAACGGAAATTCATGCCTGGCGATCAGGTGTTGGCTCTGTTACCTGTGGAGGGCTCACCATTTCAAGCTCAGTTTACAGGTCCGTATGTGGTAGAAAAACAAGTTACTGATTTAAACTATCTGATTGCCACTCCTGAGAGAAGAAAGTCCACCCAGTTGTGTCATGTTAATTGTTGAAGCCCTACTATTGCCGTTCTCACAAGATGTCAAACGATGAGGTGAAACCTGCATTAGTAGTTGGGAGAATTTCGCTTGTGGGGGAGGGAGTAGATGAGGGAGTTTCTTTTCCAGAGGATACAGTACTATTGGGACGTCTAAAAAATTCAGAGACTCTTAAAAATGTGCATAAAATGTTGGCCCATTTGCCGGATGATAAATGTGGTGATTTGATTGATATTATTAATCATCATGTTTCTTTTTATGGGGATGTACCTTCGCGTACACATTGGTTGGGGCACGATATTGATGTTGGGGATTCAGAGCCCATTCGCCAGAATTTTTATCGGGTGTCCCCAAAATAAACTCCTGCATCTTAACACTGAAGTTCAGTATATGCTGGGATCATGATATTGCACGACCTTCATTTTCCAGTTGGGCATCTCCCTGCTTGCTTGTAAATAAATCTGATGGTACTTATCGGTTTTGCACAGACTATCGTAGAATAAATAGAGTAACAAAAACCAGACTCATTTCCACTGCCTCGTATTGAGGATTGTGTTGATCGGGTTGGGTCGGCAAAATTTGTAAGCAAGTTCGATCTGCTTAAAGGCTATTGGCAAGTTCCATTGACCAAAAGAGCTCAAGAGATTTCCACTTTTATTACATCAGAGGGGTTATTCTCCTATAACGTTATGAGTTTTGGCCTGAGGAATGCGCCTGCAACCTTTCAGCGACTTATGAATAGGGTTGTTTCTGGGTTAGAGGGAGTGGCCGTCTATCTAGACGATGTAGTAGTTTTCAGTGATTCATGGGAGCAGCACTTGGAACATGTTGCAGACCTGTTCTCTCAGTTTGAAGAGGCTGGCCTGACCGTCAATCTGGCTAAATGCGAGTTTGCCAAGGCCACTGTGACTTATCTAGGTAAGGTAGTGGGACAAGGATGTGTGCGACCAGTTCGGGCCAAGGTTGAGGCCATTGATCAATTTCCTTCTCCTACTACTAAGAAGGAGGTTGATGCGGTTTTTGGGGTTAGTGGGTTACTATCGGGGATTTTGCAGGAATTTTTCTACCGTGGTAGCCCCCCTCACTGATCTGTTGAAAGCAAAGGCAGCTTTTGTTTGGACATCTGCCTGTCAGGTTGCTTTTCAGGCAGCTAAATCACTGCTTACTTCCACTCCTGTGCTGGCAGCGCCTCGTTTTTGATCGTTCTTTTCAGGTATGTGTGGATGCTAGCAATGTGGGTGCTGGAGCGGTGTTGTTACAGGCTGATGAGGAAGGAATTCAACGTCCCGTTAGCTACTTCTCAAAAAAGTTTAATTCTTATCAGTTGAATTACTCTGTGGTTGAAAAGGAGACATTAGCTTTGATTTGGGCTTTGCAGCACTTCGAAGTGGTATGTGGGATCCGTGTCAGACCCATTGGTTGTGTATACGGACCACAACCCGCTTGTCTATTTACATTCTTTGCGGTGCCCAAATCAACGATTGACGCGTTGGTGTCTTTTTCTTGCAGTCATATGCACTTGACATCCGGCATATCAAGGGGACTGACAATGTGGTAGCTGACGCATTGTCTAGAGCTCCTTATTCCTTTTAACTGATTGACTAACTATGTTTTGTTTTGCTCTACTTGTCTTTCTTAAATTGCTTCCACAGGGCCCGTGGTTGCTGAGGATATTGGAGAGTATTACAGAGTGGTGGGTCTTTCCAGTTTGGGAGTTATTGGGTGACGGGGTTTATATGTCCACCCTTCAAAACTTTTTTTTTGACTTTTTATGATTTCTTGGGAGGTGTTACGACCCCAGTGTGGGTCATATTGTGTGGGTTTGGTTGTCCTTTTGTTATCTGTTTTGTAGGTTGGAGTTGGAGTGAGTGACGTCATAATGACTGATGGTTTACACCTGTGCTAGAGCTGATGCCGGCACACTAAAGCAGCTCCCTTCAGTCGTGACGGGGGTTGCTCTCCCCTCGTGCCATTTTGTTGTCTTGTTCCCGTTTTTGGTTTATTCTTCTACTTTATTACTTTTACTTTAATAAATGTTATTCCTTTTGCATACAACTTCAACGTGTCATTCCCTTCTTTGTCGCGGCTTGCGAGCCGGCCGTGACAAGTGAGCATTAGATGGACAGCAAAGTCAATCTCATAAAAATATGAAGAACAACACATGCACAACTAAACATGCATTACTGGTCAATATAAAAAAAAAAGTCAGCCAGTAACCATTATAGTTCAGACATACTAGCCATCCTTAAAAAATAACATATTATACATCCCTAGAATATAAAAATAATATTCCTAAAAGAACTAAAATATCTCCAACTTCATGAAACATTTATTTTATTATGCCAAAAACATTAAAAAAAAATAATGCAAGTGTGACTGTTGTAATTTTTTTTTGTTTAGGGTTTTCTTCCCTTATTTTGGTGTCCAGATTCTTTCATTTTTATTTATTCATTCATTTACTCATTTAACATGGAGCTATAACAGCTATTTTGCAAAGAAACACAAGTTTTGATTGCACTTAAGTGTTTCAGTGCATTATTACGTAATGATTAGATAAAAAAAAGATGATAACCGAAGTAGCGACAAATCTTTGTTTTTTTTCTTGTTTGGTTGTTGATTGGATAAAGGCAGATCTGCATGAAAGCTTACAGTTGATTTTAAGAAAGGGGCGGCATTTAAGAGGAAAAAAATGATTGGAGAAGTCTTTCATTTCACTGGCATATTGGTTTATGATATTCATTAAAAAGTACAAACCCAAAGAGAATTAAAGGGGTCATATGATGCGATTTCAATTTTTCCTTTTTCCTCTTTGGAGTGTTACAAGCTCTTGGTGCATAAAGAAGATCTGTAAAGTTGCAAAGACTAAAGTCTCAAGTCCAAAGAGATATTCTTTATCAAAGTTAAGACTCTGCCACGCCCCCCAAAACGGCTCGTTCAAACACGCCCCCACATCTCTACGTCACTATGTGGGAAGATTTGCGTAATGCCTCCCAAATGTTCAAGCAAAGAAAGGCGGTGTGGTTTCAGTAACCGCAGTTAGTGTTGAAGCAGCCATGTCGAGGAGATGCTGTGTGTATCTAGGGGAAAGCAAAAGCACTTTATTTGGCCTTCCGAAAGTAGAGGCATTTAGGAAGCTTTAAGATTACTTACAACAGAACAGCAACGTATCGTGGACGACCGTTTCATGAACCAGAGGAGGTAATTCTGACTTTGCTACGACAGTCTGGCACTTCTGAATCAGCTACTGTAAGTATGTTTTGTTATTAGAGTATTTGCTATTGACTGTTCAAATGCAGAGTTTTGCGCGTTGTGTGTATGTGTGCGCGCGCGTGTGTGTGTGAGAGAGAGAGACAGGGTCACACCACGGAGTCAGCTGTCTCAACCGTCCGTGACTTGTGTACTGCAAATACATAGGAGCTTCATCACTGTGTCTGTCAAGCGACTCTGTTCCCCTTTCGGCTTGAACTGATGGTAAAAACTAATGTACATTATTAACTGTCTTTACATTTATTTTGAAAGATGAAGTTCACGATTATGGAAAGGGGCGTTACATTTTCGACGAGTGCTTGCGGTGTTCGGCCAATCACAATGCACTGGGTCAGCTGGCCAATCAGAGCAGACTGGGCTTGTCAGAAGGAGGGACTTTGTAGACACGTTTGAGAAAGGCGAGGCATAGAGGACCAACAATAATGTACAGTATTTGAAAAATAATGTGTTTTTTGAACATTAAAGCATGTCAACACATTCTGTTCCACCAAATACACAAAATACTTATCTTTACAAAAGCATCATATGACCCCTTTAAATTCACAATAGGTTCATAACATGAAATTAGAAAATATAAAGGGTAAATTTCCTTTTAATGGTTTAAAATGCATGTCTTTTATGTCCATTATTGTGGAATGCAAGGCCAAATAAGAGAATGTATTGTGCACGTTTGTCCCTACTAGACACAAATGCTTCACGGTTCAAGTTCAATCACTGTCCCCTAAGTTAATGTATGACAAGGGGAGATCAAATTTTAACAGAAGCCAGTCTACAAATAGACTCTGTCCCTTTCTTACACACACACACACACACAAACACACACACACACACACACACACACAGAAAGAAAGAAGCCATAATGTCTCTCATAGTGCTGATTCCCACCTCATTCAATGAGCTATTCTGGCACAAATTAATGTGTCACTTCTATTTCTATGTAGACGTAAGAGCCCTTGGGAGGGAGAGGCAGACCATTAATACTCCAGGAGCATCTGACTAAGGAGGAATATGGGGGAGAGCATGCCGAAACAGATAACTAACACTGCAGCATTCCTGTCATTGCTCACATAGACACCAGAGAATGAACTATACACTGACATACTAAAGATTAGTTACAGTGGCTATTAATGCACTTCAAATCTTGTCAAGGACTATAATTGATTTCCTATCCTCTGGGACAAATGTATCCAAGTTTTCTGATTGGTGTTTACAGCTAGCTAACACAATCTTTGACACATATTATTGGTGTAGAGAAATTATTGTCAAATCATAACAGGCAGCAGCGACACATTTAACATAAATATATATATATAACATAAAAAATACTACAAAGTTTTCGTGTTGTAGTTTCCACTGAACTACAAAACGACAGCAACGTTTAACATTTATTTCAGTAAAGTGACTTCCTGAATGGGCCCTTCCCTGCACCTGTCCTCCTGATCTCTGCAGGAAGCTCCATATAATAACGCATTAAACAAACATGACGGCGAAGCGTCAGGCCTCAAAGTGCAAATATCCCGGATCAATTATTATGACATAACTGAAGTTTAGTTCAAAGGTGAACTACCCTACTCTTCATACTGAATGAAAGCACCATATTGCTTATGATAATATAAAATATGAAGCACCAAATGACTTGCTGCTGTGTTTTGTCGTGTTTATGGTTTGAAAACATTTCTGGCCAATCCTCGAGCAAACAGTTTAATGTTACCTGTGTCGCCCAGCAACACAACCCTTCACTGATGAAAACACAATAGGCTAGAAACAAGCTTCACGACGTCAGGCCAACGGCCGAGCAGCTTAATAAGTTGTTTTCATGACTTTTTTTATTAATCTTTAAACGCACTACACTATGGTGAACATGTAACTGAAGTCTACAGAAATCCCTCGTGAACAAACAGCAACGATTTCCTTTTCAGCACAGCTTATTGAAGCACATAAAGCAACTCTACTGTCAGTTTTAACGTATAATAAAACCGTGCTGTGTTTTCCATACTTCACGCAGATATTTCCTGAAAATACTCTATGAATATGAGCTGAGGTGATCTTACCCGGCGGCTAAAGCGCTGTGTTCAGCTCAACCTCTCGTTGTCCAGCTCACCCGAAAAAAAACATTTCAGGTAACGTTAACGTAAGAAAAAACGAGTCAAACAAAGAAAATAAACTAGCGAATGCTGCACATCGGCGTGAGGAGGAAAAATGCCGTTTTCTTTAGTTTCTATTCGACACGAAAGGTAAATAAATAGTAAAGAGTTTAATGAAAATGTGTCGGTCTGTCTTGCTTCGCTCCTCCCATTCCAACAGCGGCACCTTCTTCTTTGAAACCGAGTCTCACTCGCGCTCGAGACGCGGGATTTCAACCCGTCCCGCTCACGCGACCAGCGCGCGCTTATTCCATATCTCCAGTCGAGGCACTCTCATAGTGAACTAGCAGATGAAACCTAACCCTGCGCCAAAAAAGAAGCTTTCAAACGGTGAAGTCTGGCTCTTCCTTCACTCTGTGGATGTTAGTCCATTTAGTTCTTTCCCCCTCTTTTTTTTCTCTCAGGTTGATCCCTCCCACTAGTTTCATCCCAGTACTTTCATTCAAGAGAGAGAACTTGGGAAGTCCGACTCGTTTAATTGAATCGGTTCTTTTGGACAGTTCATGTCAAAGAACCGGGTTCAGTGATTCTTTTACGTCATCGCACGGCCGCTGACACCCGGTGTGGCACATTAAAAACGTACCGATCAAGCCACATATTTTCAAATAGTTTCGTTAGTTAAGACTTTTCCAAAATCCAAGACTCCTAGTTCAGTTTGTTACAGCCATGATTCATCTCATAAAAATACATTTAGAATCTAAATATCATTTGCTGCAATTAATTGCTTATTGTGAACCGGATCAAACGATTCTTTAAAAAGATTCGACTCAAAAAAGGATTCATTCCAGTGAATTCAGTGAAAACTTCAATGGCAGTCATGCTGTTTATCCATGCATAGTTGTGAATGAAGTTTGAGCATTTCACTGAGCAGAGTATGTCAAACAAAAATCTACCCCCTCAATTTTACAAAAGCCAACCAATTATCAGTCATGAATGAATGTCTTCATTTTCAAATAAGGATTCCTTCTCATAAAAACTAGGCGAGGCTAAGTAGTTCACCTTTCTTAAAGGAACATGCAGTAGTATGCCACTGTGATGAAGTGATTACAGAAGAAGGCAAGACACAACAGGCACACATGGGTGTGTGAAGAGAGCGAGAGTAGTTTGGGGTCTTGATGCAATAATCCCATATAATATTTCTAAGTACAAAGGTGATCTTTTCTAAGAATCACAGTTTAAATAATTTAATTCATTGCTCTTAAATGAATCATTGCATATTTTAAGACCCTATACAAAGCTAACTTGCATTCATCAGCTCAAATCTCCTCTCATTGCTAATCTCATGCATTGTCCTCCAGGGAGCACAATTTCTGAAAGAGCCACTCTACCTTCTGGTCTGTACTGGGCAATGATGGTCACCGTCTGTCCAGCCCTCTTCAGTGCAGCAGCAGCCTGCTCATGGGTAGCATTGCGCAGGTTTACACCATTCACCTGGGACAATACCCATGGTAACAGATTAAAACAACAACCCCCACACACTCACACAAATCACATGAAGTAATGTCTGCGCTAAGACTTCATACCAATTTAAAGAGCAGATTGTATTAGGAATCATAAAAAAATAAAAAACCATATAATATACACTAAAGAATATATGTTCAGGGTCAGTACGATTTTTTAAAATAAATTAATAATTATATTCAGCAAGTATGTATTTTATTGATTGAACGTGCGAGTAAATCAATACAGTTCTTTCTATTCATCAATGAATCCTGAAAAAAAATGCATTATGGTTTCCAGAAAAATATTAAGCAACACAGCTGTTTTCAACATTGATAATAACAAATGTTTCTTTAAACAGCAAATCAGCATATTAGAATCTGATACATTTCTGAAGGATCATGTGACACTCAACACTGGAATAGTTACTGCTGAAAATTTAGCTTTGCCATCTCAGGAATAAATGACATTTTATAAAATATGTATAAAATATTTTAAAATTAAAAATGTTTGTTTTTAAAATGCAATAATATTTCACAATATTTCTGTTTTTACTGTATGTTTGATTAAATAAATGCAGCCTTGGTGAACACAAGACTATGGAAGCTTGTTTCCGCCATGGGATAAAAAAAAAAATATATATATATTCCATGGTGGAAACTGGCTTCCATATAAGACATTTTATAATATAATTCTTGTAATTTAAATGCTGTCCATCTTCACTATTTGAACTTGAGTTTCATGGACAGTTACTAACCGACAGGATGCGGTCTCCTCTCTCCTCAGCTCTCCGCTCAGGTCGGCTGGCCCGCCTGCCAAGATGAAAGACACGAAGATGCCCTCTCCATCCTCACCGCCCACAATGTTGAATCCCAAACCTGTGGAACCCTTGTGCAGCAGGATCTTCCGCGGCTCCCTGCCAAGGAGAATGACAGTGTCAAAGATCAGAATGGACTCGGACCACCACAGCAGCAGGGAGAGGATGAAAGACAGACATATATTTGCAATTAAAAAATAGAAATATAGTGGAAAAAACACAGTAAAATGTTTGAGAGTGGGTTGGTTTTTAGACATGTTTCAAAAATATTCACAAAGCTTAATTCATCCCAGACTGCAGCACAAAAGAGTGAGAATTCAGAGCGCAAAGGAACAATAATAATGTTTCAGTCTACCCAGAAGGTAAATTAATATTTTGCATTTCGTTTTCCTCCTGTCGTTTACAGAGAAAGGAAATCGAGATGAACAGATTCATGAGAATACACAACGCTCTAGTCACGACTAAAGGAGACTGGCAAACTTTCATCCACAACAAAGCTAAACAGCAAGTGTTCCAGATTTGTTCCAGAAATGAGCGCTAACACATACACACCAATAGCTAACACAGTTTCTCACTCGGCACAAAACGCATTCACACACTGAGCCCAACCCTGCCTCGTGCAGGACTGCGGTACTGTTTTAGAAGCCGTGATTCATCTGCAGGCAAAGAGGCATTCCAGACTGCCACACCAGCAAGACTCGACTACATTCAGGGGACGTCAAAAACCTTTTCCTAATGTAATGCAGAATAACACACAAAAACCAGTTCCCAAAAATGCAACACATCCACATTTGTAGTGACACATTCCAGCTTTCAGCAGTGCAGCATGCATGTTTCTCATTAGAATTCTGCACTACCACAGAACTCAGCTGGCTCTCGACATGAGCCATTCCATCTCCATTGCCCATGGTACAGCTTTATGATGCTGAAAACAGTACTTTTATGTGAGCAGACAAGTTATGCTTTAAGAAAAGTTTTTGTCCATATATGAAACAAACACAATGAACATACAAACTTAATGTGGTGTACTGGAGTGTGAATCAATTTACTGAGAACCATATGTCCATAAATTTAAAGAAAGTGGTAAATCACCTTCTTTCTTTCTTTTTGTTTACCTTTGTTTATTACATGACACACTGTAAAACCATGGCCTGCCCGACAGCTCCCTGCCTTCTTCCTCTCTGATGGGGTCTCTAGTACACAAAGTTATTTGTTACTTCCTCTCTATTGCAGTCTATCTTGCTGTAAGTTGACAAATTGCTCACACACACTCATTTTGAAACATGTGCTAAACAACTGTGGCTGATTAACTGGAAATACTGGAACAAGTATTTTGAGCATGCAGTGTAGAGGTTGATACTGTACTTCACAAACAAACGTTATAATTAAACCTGTTAAAACCCTGAAGATATACCAGACAGGGTTGTGAATGATTCAGAACTGAAAATGTTTACTCCCTTTTAGTTCAAGAATTTCCACAGAAAACTGAACTGAAATGACAAAACTAAACAAAACTTTGTCAAGCCAATATTTCATTTTCACAAAACACTGATAATGACAATAAATAAATTCCATGTTGCAATTCCATATTTGCTTCCTAAATTTCAATTTAATGTCTAGCATACAACCTGGATTCCAAATGCTTTATTTATTAAACACTAAGTTCAAGTTAATTAAATAATAATCAGAAATATTAAAATGAATTAAAAAAACAGAGGCATATGAAAATGTTGCAGCGCTGTACAAGTCAAAGCTTCTTGGTACACAACAAGATAAAGCAGTTATCAGGAGCAAACAGTCACTCACTCAAACCATTACCTGGACCTACTGTACCTGTTCAGGAGAGTGATGCTTGTCCGGCCTTGTCTCTCTACTTTGGACTTTACCATTGGCAAGGAAGACGAGATGTTAACAGTGAACATGGTGCCTGCTGCTACTACCCCAGCAGGGTATGAAGAATATCTATCCCAGGACTCTGTATCTCACTCAAGACCAGTTGTGAAGTGTCGTACGTGTATATGTGTGCTTTCGCTAAGTGTAGGGGTAGTGATGGAAAACAGCACCACATCGCCTGTCACGCTGTCACCCCTTCAGCAACAGGGTAAGACTTAACTCTTACCAAGCCACATCAACATAATCCTGCTGTCACCACAAGTAACAAACATCCTCAATGTTGACGTTATCAATCAGGAGATTGACTGGATGCATGAAAAGTGACTGTTTTTTTATAACAATGTCTAAGTAGCTATGTATTGGGATATTGGGTTTATTTGGTTTTGATAATTTATTATGAAAATAATAATTATTATGCAAGTGATGCCAGCATCACTTCAGATCAAGTTACTATTTTGTAATTTAAGATTAGAAAGACTGAAAGAAAGACCAGAAATGTGCAATAAGAAAGTAAAAGGTGTCTGTTTTGTATATATGTTGTCTCATCTACCTTTATATTTGGAACATGGAGGGTCAACTATTTTCTGTGAATGTATTTCCGATTCATTAGCTGCTGTTGGTAAATAATAAATAACAAAGTGCAGAAAATGTTTTAAAAACGACTTGTGCTACAAACCAGTGTTTGAAAATTCAGTATTCTGAAAATTTAGGAGAAATACTGGTTTGCAATATCAAGCAGCATAGCGAGCTATTTTGTTCAGCTAAAAAACAACAAAGACATTGACAACCAGAAGCCTCAAAACATTCAAGTCACAAAATGATGGCCATGTCTGTTTCTTATGTTTAAAACAAGGATTGTAGATATGGCGGATATCAACTTTTTGCAGAGTGTTTATTGTTGTCACTCCTTTCTGCCAATAATCTCCATGGAATATGTGCCACCCCCACCACCACCACCCAACCCTTGAGGCACAGTGAAATTTCAAAACTTCATTGAAGGATGACCACAAGGCTCAGAGGTTTACAGGATTGCAATGCCCCAGTGCAGTCTGTCTGCTTCTCTTTCTGCTCTAAGTAATTGGCTCTGGTTGGGTGATTAATGGTGGACACAGTGGATAACTGTTTTCCGGAAACATGCAGAGAGCATAATTCTCCCTGGATAACATGTCTCTCTTTGGCAGGAATCACAGGTTAATCGGCTTCCATGGCTGCTATAGGCTTCTCTCTCTCCCTCTTTCCTCTCTCTGCTTTCAAAGCTCTAAGGTGTGAAAACCACCGATCTCTTCCTCAGAACACACTACTTCAGTCCCATTGACTTCAAGCAAAGAGCCGTTTTCAAGATATTTCCAGCCTCTCTGAGCAGCTAAGAAATAAACCAAAGTGTGTCAACAGTTTACAATCAGGTGCCTTCACTGAGTAAAGCTGCCAAAAAGTACCCCTGCTCAGTTATATTGACTCCCGCCGGTTATTTAACACAGTATAAACTAACCCTAATGAAAAAAATGATTGAAATGACTTGACATGCATTGTGTTGGTTTATTGACAATGATGTTGTAAAGATTTAGATTCTGAATTGTCAATCGTACTGAGAAAAAGAAGCTTATAGTTTTAACTAGACATAAACAGTGTTGACATGTACTATACTCTAGTTTATACATTACCGTTCAAAAGTCTGGGCCCTACATGATTTTCTAAATGTTTTTGAAAAAATACTTTTATGCTCACCACTGCAACATTATTTGATCAAATATACAGTAAAAACAGCAATATTGTCAAATATAACTACAATTTAAAACAACTTTTATATTTGGATATTTTTGAAAAAGTTAAATAAATAAATTAATTATTCTCTGTGAAGGCAAAGCTGGAATATTCAGCATCATTACTCCAGTCTTCAGTGCCATGTGATCCATTCACAAATCATTATAATTTGACAATTTGGTTTTACATATGCTTATATATATACTGTGATATATATATATATATATATATTATATATATATATATATATAATATGTGTGTGTGGTGGGTGTGTGTGTGTGTGTGTGTGTGTGTGTGTGTTGTGTGTATATAATTTATTTTTATTTTTTTTGTGTGGAAACCATGACACATTTCCTTCAGGATCCTTCAACAGAATTTTTTTTTTTTTTAATGAATTTGATCCATTCAGTGCATCCTTGCTAAATAAAAGTTTCAATTGATTTAAAAAAATTCTAAGTTTAATTATATATTATTATTTTCTTTATGTAATTTATATATCCATTATAGTTTGCAAACCTCAAACATAACCAGATAAACTGCAATGCACAGCGTTTCAACACTACATCTGCTTGTACAAATTTAAAAACTGTTAATAGAGGTAAACTAAGGTAACTAATAAAGGTTACTAAGCCCCTAGTGTGAACTTTACCTCCCAAAATAAAGACCATACAAATGAGCTGGTGCAATACCTACCCTGCAGCGCTTCTTGTTGACAAACAGTTCTGTCTAATCATTTCTTTTCTTTCCCAAATATCCCCAACCCTGTATTATTAGGATTAATATTCACCCTGTTGTGCATGTGGCACCTTTAGTCATGAAATACTACATCAAGTCTCACCAAGTAATGCACTGATGCTAATGCATGAACAGAAAAAAAACAGAAAACAGAAGCCATTTTTTTAAAACCATAAATAAAAAAAAAATGGTCAGGAATGGTCCAAAACTATTTGAAATTTGAGATGGTGTATTTATACACATATCTATGTCTGTCTGACTTTGTGAGTGTCTACATGTGTGTCCATCATTTGTGAACATGAGTGTGCGAGCAGACTGTCATTAGCCTGTTCGACTGGCGGCACGGCTGATTGTTTTCTGCAATCCGAATGGTGGGTGGAAGATATCCTTAATGTATTCAAGCTTGTAGAGAAGCCAAGAGGCCGTTAGTGTGTACTGGGTCAGATGGAATGGATCCAGGAGTTAGTGTGTCCGTAAATGCCATGCTCGTGTAGGGGACAGCACAGATGGGCAGCGGGCCTATCTGAGTCTCTCCGGTGCCTCAGTCCTGCTACTACAACCACACACACACACACACACTGGCAGAATCATCCAGGACGGTGAACCAGCGGGGGTTTTTTCCCCCCAATGTCCACCAACCCAAAGTATATATGCCTGGTAAACAACTTATAGTAGACTCTAGGGAGACCCCAGGGTTATTGTGATTAAGGTTCAGAACTTACTTTGCTAAGCTTAGTTTGGGGACATTAAAGAGCAAAGTGGGATAATACAAACACTATTTATGTACTTTGGTCGGTGTTAGCCCCTGGATAGGTTTTAACATATTGTGCTTCATGACTGTATCCGTGGGTGTGTGTGTGTGTGTGTGTGGGTGGTGTTTGGTCTGCATGTCCAAAGGGAGTGTGTTTTTCATGTCAAGCACCATATGACAGACTGTCTAAGTGTTATTCGTGTGGGATGGGCATTGGCAGAGCACCCTGTGTGTGTGTATGGTTGTGTGGTGTGTGTGTTTGTGGCCTGCTTCACCATTCAAATGACTCATGACGGCTTCAGGAATGTGCGCCCATACTTCATTTGTAGTTTCTGACTTCAAGAATCAGCCTCTCACTTCCCAATACATTTCGGTTAAGAGCAGGACCCCTACTGTTTATATTTTAGAGTAAACTGCAACAGAAGCCGACAAACATTCCTGTGTTGGAAGGTACTATGAGTGTGTATTTATGTGTTTGGAGAATAATAAATCTTTGGTGATCACTCCTGTCATTGTCACACCTAAGGATCAATGTACTATACACAATGTGGCGCATTAACAAACATGCCCGTGCAGGATGTCAAAAGGGGGGAGAACAGTATTGTTATATACCTACATGATTCACACCAGATGCTTGTGGGCACTCTGTGGGAAGATGGCTCTGCATTATTCAACAAGAATCCTTAATATGTATTGGATTGTTGTTCTAAGTTGTGTACTCTGGTGCTGGTAGGGACTCTGAGTCAAAAAAAAAACAAGCATAGTGGTCTTATGATGGTCTCTGTATGGCTCCAGTCCTTCAGTGTAAGTCTCTGGATTATACCAGCCCAAAATTGTAGGTCATATCTGTTAGTCCACACACTCTGAAAATAACCCTGCAGGATCTGAAGTATCGATAAGTGCGCTGTTGACGAGAATAGGTGCTAACGTTAATATGATGGGTGAGGGTGTTAAATAAATTGAATGATAGCCTGGTATATTGTAGAGCCTGTACTACAGTACAGTATGTATGCAAGGATTAAACAACAAGTACTGACACAGTGGTACGTAAGTCACAGTACATCACTCAGACTAAGACTGCTTCAGAGAGCACACACAAAACACCAGGACATTATATGGGCTGGTAAAGGAGGATGGCTGAAATTACATACTATCTGAGATCAATACATAAGTACAAAATGGGCAGGTACGAATTGGGGGGAGTTTGGTTTTTCAAATGAAGTCAGAACAAAAAGCCTGCAGGCTTCTTCAAGATATTTTAACAGCAGTTTCAACAACCAAAAAACAAAACAAAAAATAGTGTAGCTAGTCAGAATGGGTTTTCATTTAGTCACGAGTAAGACTCATGAGTAAGACTTTCTAAGATATTTTAAAAGTAAATGGGGTACAAACAACATTGGACAGATATAATGAGCAAAAAAAAAAAAACCCTCCTGAATAATTTTCACACTGAAAAACACAACAGACATAGTTAGACCGGGACTGAAAGTATAAAATCCTCATTCATTTGAGGACTCTATTGACTCTAAAGATGCCTAAAGGTCTGTTTACACCAAGACAAATATTTGGTTTGTGAAAATTTGGATCAATAAACATTTAAATTGAATGAATGTTAATGTATTTGTTCAGACCACCATGAACATTTGCATGCCATCAATGTGACAGATTTTTTTTTTTTACAGAAAGGTGTTTCTAATCTCGTTTTCCATCTCACAGTGAATAAAAAAACTGGCCATCCAATGTAATTTGTGCATGAGTTGCATTTGAAAAGTTACATCTGAGAGAGTGACAGGGTTCCCACAGGGTTCCTTTTTGACCAATCAATTTCCATTACTTTTCCAGCTGTTCCAGGAAATGCTGATTATTTTATAGATTGCACTCATCATTTCTAGCTGGTATTTTAAAGCCAATGTATTAAAAAAAGACTATATTTGCTGTAGAAATTTCCTTTTGCATGATTTTCCAAGTATGAAAATGAAAAAAAAAGAAAATCCCCTGGTATTTCCAAGTTTTTTTCCACGACTGAAGAAGTAAGTCACCGTGAGTGAATAGATGAAATCCATGTACCGTTACATAGCGCTTTGCGTCCCAGGATAACAAGTGTAGTTCTGCTTTTTCTAAGTGTGCCACCTACTGTTGAAAGTGAAAGTGAATCTGCATTTTCACTTAGCCCCTCTGCCGTCTTTTAGTCACATTGATCTGAACAGACAAAAGTCGCATACGAAAAATCTGACCAAATTTTTGTGCCAAACAGTCATGTTGGTGTTGAACAGGCTTTAAGGATTCTAATACCACAACATTCTCTCCTTCTCACTGTAAAGGTGTACGCTACTCAGGGCAGGGAGCCATTTCGCGTCAAGGCCTTTACATGTGTCACGCTGCAGGTTGTGCTGAGGTAGGGGAAGGAGGGTGGCCCGCGCGGGGGGGAATAACACTGTCAGGTAAACTAGGCTGTGCTAAACTAAGCCAGGCAGAAGCGAGACGGCAGTGGTTAGTACCTGCCGGTGTAACGGGACCAGGCTTTGACACAGAGCAGGTGGGGCTGGGGCTGCAACCACATCCCCAGACCCGGATGCACAGACGGGGGGGGGGAGGGCTGGTGTCCCCAGAGGTTGTGGATGGCACTGTAAATTGGGCTCGGCCCTATTGGAGGTACAGAAATGTCACACAGTAAAATGGGGCGCTTTCAGGACACACAAGAGACAGCAGGACACAGAGACATATGTCTGAAGCACACGTTGGCACACACATGCACACAGATGGAGACAAACACACACACTTCAGAAAGTGAGGATGCATTCAGCTGGAGGGGCCGGGTCTGACTCACAGGTCCATGCAGGAGTCCATGCTCGGAGAGGTGAAACCCCATCTCAGTGTATCAGGCAACAGTGGGGGGGGGGGCCGTGGACTTCAAAACATTGACCCCATGCCAGAAGCCATCTCTTATATCCAGAGTGGTTTGTTTCGCAGTGTTGGGATTCGTGTTGGAGACTTTATACACCCAGTCATGTTTCGTTAAAAGCAATGTTCACAAACAAACCACCACAGAGAGGCATTACACACCTCGTAGACGTGTCTTCAGCCCCACTCTCGACACCTACTTAATATCATTTTTATTTGTTCTATCTTTTGCCCAGTTACATCAGAAAATGTGAACAGTATCGCCAAAAAGAAATTAAACAAACTAAAGCTGAAGAAACTGTAGCACAGGTTGTGGGAAAAACAATGTATTTTTCTACAATCAAATATATATATGGTGACATGGACATGTGTTGTTTTTGTCATTTGTGCATGAGTGCATCTGAAAAGTGACATTTGAGTGAGTGACACAGGGTTCCCACACTTTTAACCATACACTTTCTATGACTTTTCCAGTCATTTTCCTTCAAAGTTTGGTTTATGTTTTTAATTAATAAAATTACATATTGCCTCACAATTTTTTTGTAGCTGATTTTAATATTTTGGAGGTATTAAATGAAACTATACTTAGCTGTGAAAATTTCCTTTTGTATGACTTTTCCAGGCCTGGAAATGTAAAAACGTCCTTGATATCTGCAGGTTTTCCATGGCCGTGGGGAACCCTGGAGTGAAGAACCTGAGTGATTGTGAGTGAATAGATGAGTAAATCTATGACTCTGACCTGGTGAAGTCCTCCTCCCCCAGCATGTGGCGGCGGGACTGGGGAGTACCTCGAGGGGGTGGCCTGGGGGCGGCGGGTACACTGGTTTAGGCTCCATGCCTCCCATGTAGGCCATGCTGGAGTTGTGCCCGACGTGGTTGTCCACCATGGAGGGGAAGGCGGAGGGAGGGCCGAGACCAGTAAAGGGGAACGAAGGCAGATGATTTAACCAGGTAGTTACAGAGGACAAGATCATCTCTAAAATGTGGTTGGGGACTGTAGATGTGTGTGTAACACAACAGCGTCATAATACATAGTTTAATTCAAATTGTAAAAAGAACAATTTGACAAACACAACTTAAAATCACACACAACATTCTACTAAAGAATGTAGCATTCTAACTCAATCTATAATGCCTTGGTTTTTGGACATTATCAGCACAAATCTTTTTTTGTTGTGTGATGACTGATACAAATATAATATTTAAGAAACCTGGGTTAAATTTAATCCAGTTATCAGCATCACAGCTACCAAAAAGCATGTACTGATTGTGATGGGCATATACACTCCCGAAAAGTTTTTGGTTGGGTTTTTTTTATGTTTCTGAATTATGTTAATTGATTACTGAAAACTATCAATACAAAATATAAAAAAAACTAACTTGATCAAAAATAATAAAATTGTGTAATGTTATCACAATTTAAAAACAACTGTTCTATTTAATTCAAGCATTTTCTATTTTCTATCTCTTTTCTACTTTATAATTCTAGTTAAAAATAAATTTATTCCTATGATGGGAAAGCTAAATTTCAGTAGCCATTACTCCAGTCTTTAGTGTCACATGATCCTTTATAAATCATTCTAATATGCTGAATTCATTCTCAAGAACATTTCTTGTTATCAGTGTGTGAAAACAGATGTGCTGTTTATATTTTTAAGGAAGCCGTAATAATTTCTTTCAAGATTCTTTGATCAAAAAGAACAGGCATTTATTTGAAATATAAATATTTCGCAACATTATACAATAAATGTCTTTTACTGTCACTTTTGATCAATTTAATGTGTCCTTGCTGAATAAAAGTATTCATAAAAAACAAAAAACAACTTGAATGGTAGTGCATGCCCTTTATTATATAATCCAAAGAGGAAAATCATTATGCTGGTCTTCACTGGAAATTGCAGGTTACTTTAATGCATTTCTGTCTGAAAAGGATTCATGCTGATATTGTCCATAACTCCACTTTGCATTTTGGAGTGCAATTTACTGTATGTACAGTATTCCTGGATTAAGCGACCAAAAACTCTGTACGAGGAACAATATCATAGGGGGCACTTTCATTGAGAGACTTTCATTAAGAGACTGACACTCTATTCAATTGAACAAAATATATTAAATAAAAAATATGTAAAATATTGTAACAAAAATGCCAAATACAGTTTCATAGCCAATAAGAGATATTCAGCCACCATTGGCAGGCGTAGCAAAAAGTTCATTTTGGCCGCTGTGTGCATTTGTGCAGGTGGATTGTGTGAAAGCCTCGTCTCGCAGTGGGAGGGAGGGATTGGTGCTGTGATGGGAGCAGCAGTGCAGTGTGTGTGGGTGTCTGAAAACAGCGCCCACTGCTACACCACAGTACTGTTACAAAACTCCACAGCACTCACACGCACTGCACCACTCGCTTTCATTACAGGGTTAAAGATAAAAGCAGATAGGGACGTAGGGTTATATTGACATAACTGGCAAGTCCCTTTCACGTTTATCAGTGCAGTAAAAATAGTCATAAAATGGACCGTTTTTAAGCTCGTAAGGGCAAAGGGTGGATGGAGATCAGCAAAAGCAGTACGTACTGCTGGAGTAGTCTGGTGGGGCGTACATGTCGTTGAGATGTACTGGTCCCGGCTTGGCCACTTTTCAGATAGACCATGTCTGAAGTGTTCTCTCAGGGCGGCCACAGCCTCCTCATGACGCACATCCTGAAGTATAATGTTATTCACCTGCGAAGGCAGACAAACACACACACGCATGTTACATTGGCTGGTCTCTGAAGCGTGACTCAGAATGTTCATGACAGCACATTTGAAGTTGTGGGAAGGAAGCGACTGGAGCGGAGGCCGGATGGCCCCACACTCGCAGACGACGCTCCGTTCTCCGGCTCTCAGCCGTCCGGTCACAAAAGTAAGGATGAGAGGAAGCTGGAAAGGCGTAGTGCTTTTTCCTTTGTAAGGGCACCTACTTTACACACTACAGAAAGCTCAATATGTAAAAAAAAACGAAAGATACAAACAAAATATGATACTACAATAAAAGTGCAGACCAATTCTAGGCACTCTGTCAAGAAAAAAATCAAAGTCACTGACTGAAACCATAATTTCAAGAAAGGAAAAGGAAGTAAAGGCACACTTTTACATGTCTGCAGTTATGGCAGCCATGACTGATGGCTGCCTTTTAATTATGACATTTATTACCATGTCATAGCCTGCTCAGTCCCTGGCATGCAAGTGTTTCTCTTTATCACAAGCTGTGTCCTTGTTTGAGTTTGCGCTCAGCTTCACATCAATCACACTGTGGCCCATAAACCTTCACACATGAGATATATCGTCTATAATACGACATAATAGCCTACAACAGTGTCTGCGTTCATTGAAGCATAAAGTAGCTCACTGGAAAAAAAAAGTCCTGCAAAGGAATGCAATGTGTGGCTTTACATACAGTACACTACACAGATGCATGTGTGCAGGTGAAATCTTACAGCTAGTAGGCGATCGCCTGTCTGCAGACGTCCATCTTTCTGTGCCGCCCCACCTTCGATGATCTTTGTGATGTAGATACTGTTGTCACCCGGGATGTGCTGGTTGCCTATACCTCCAGCAATACTGAAGCCAAGACCTTGAAAGAATGGAATGGAGTTATTTTAATCAGGAAATCATATCTTACAAGGTTGAAGTCAACACAAAATTTTATTTTCACTGCATTTTATTTTCTTAATGTGGAATATTTTCAAGAAAAAACAAGCAATTCAATGAGAAAAAATATGAACATGTGCACTGATGCAACAGGTCAATCTGTATTCAAAACTATTTCTAATTAATTTCAGAACTGCTATTATAAGGATACCGCATATAATAGCACCCTCTATTGCATTTGTCCCAAAATATGTTGGTGTGCACATTTAGCTCCCCTAACCTTTAGGCCCTTTGAGTAGGTTGACCTCCAAAATGGTCTCAGGAGGAGCCTGTCTTCTGCGCACCAGCAACCTGACCACTGGGCCGGCCTCCTTCAAAGCCTCTACTGCCTTGCTGTGCACAACCTCTGACACGTCCACATCATTCACCCGCAGAACACAGTCATTTACCCTGAGACACAAGAAGGATAAAGCAATATAATAAAGCAATGTAAATATAATGTAAATATAATATAAGCAATGTCATGGTAGACCATTTCCCCACGCAGAATGGCAAAATGATTTGTTTGTGTGAATTCATTGTTCATCGTCAGTAGTGTAATGATGCACAAAGCACCACTCACAAAGTCACTTTCCGTCCAAGCAGAATTCTGTTAGTAAACTTGCCAAATTCACATGAAAATTTGAACGTGTGGGAAAATGTTATGCAGAATTCCCAATTGAATGGATTGAAATTACTGGATTTAAAACTTTATAACTTCTCCAAGCACCTTTAAAAGTAACAGCAACTCCATATGCAACAAATAAAACTGGGAACTTAATTTCAATAGTTTTGGCATTAGCATGTTGTCAAGCTGACATTGTTAGTAAGCTGCTAAGCTAATACTCTAATACAGTGGTTCTCCATTCCAGTCCCCTGCCCCCCCCCTGATTCCCCAGCTCTGCATATTTTGTATGTCTCTCTTTGTTAACACACCTAATTCAGATAATCAGCTCGTTAGAAGTGAGCTCCATGCATGAACTGTGTTCCCATTAAATATGGTCCCTACACAGTGTTCATTGCTCCCTACTCCTGAGCGGGGGAAAATCTGTTGAAGTTTACCTCACTTCGGAACATTTTTTCACGGATTTGCGCTGCGCAACATCTTCACACAAGGACATCATATACCTCTGTAAATAAATACAATTTAAATTCACGTCTCACACACTTCAATGTACTTTGAATGGAACATATACGTTCGCGACAAACTGGAATCATGGTGGAATATCCTGCGATGTCCACCTCGCAGGGCACTTACGTTCGAATAGAACAAACATCTGAAGCCATAAGAGAAACATACAAAATGTGCAGAGAAAAGGGGGGCGAGGACTGGAACTGAGAACCACTGCTCTAATAGTATAAGAATGCTTAGGAAAACAGTTATTTTTAAATTACAAATAACTTTTTATAGATACTTCACTATTGAGGTTTCTCTCGCCATGTCTGCAATCTTGGATTTATTTTTCACCAAACTTGTCAAAAAGCATTGCCTCCACCAGCAAAGGATATACAGTTTGCAATGTAGAATTTTAGAATTTGGCCAAATTAGGCAGGATAATTAAGATGTCTAACTTTTGAAACAGTGGGGAGGCCGCCTATGATGCTTTAAAATAGGCAGCTCAGTAGGTTTTGGAAAAAAACTAGAGTTGAACTAAGAAATATTTGATGCTGAGAGATGGATCACTCACCCTAGTCTCCCATCCATGGCAGCGGCACCTCCTGGGATAATCTTGGTGATGAAGATTCCTGGATCATCAGGAATGTGTGGATTATCCCTGCATTCTGCGATACTGAACCCAAGGCCAGAGTTTGCCCTATTGACGACATACATGAGTAGCATATTATAGACGAGGAAATGCAGAGTTTTCATAAAGATTTGTGGATAAAGTTTGCATCTGCTTTTCGGAAGACACCTGGCTCTCAATACTTTGTAAACACTATCTAGGCAGGGACAGTTTTCTGCTGCTAAATATAGTAATTTGTGGTGCGCATTTCAAGAATCCAAAAATCTTATCCGTTCCGCCTATTTCCTCCCTCCGTACTTCATCACTTCGGATACACTGCTGTTTTCATTCCAGTGCCAAAAAGCTGAGACAGGCTGGTCTGTCGGACAGTCACATCTCAAAAGACAGGCCCCTAAAGCAGACAGCTGAGAAAAGACTTCACTTAATTATTTTTCTATAATTAATGAGCAACGGTCACAGCAAATTAGTGCAAAGAGTGAAGCTAAGACATCCCAGTGCACCTTTCCTGCTCCAGAGCCACTGGGAGAGCTCCCACTAAAAAAGCGAACACACCCATTGACCTTTAAAACGTGTGAGATCTTAACATAGTTTATTTAGGCCTCAGCGTGCAGAAATGGCACTTAGAGAACAGCCCTGCAATTATGCTGAAAGCTCAGAGATGCACCCAAATCCAAAATCCACTGCTGTTTAATGCATGGCCTATGGCAGATGGATTAAATTCATTTTCACTGAACAGACTTCAAGTATGAAAGTTTTAAAAAAAAAAAATACCATGCTAGTTCATATGATAATTCTTTTTAAGAATATTTTGATAAGAACAGCAAACAGTACATGATGAACCGCACGGTACTAGTTAACTGGTGGTAGATTTTCTATACTCTTTTAGTAGTCCAAAAATCATTGTTAAAATGCAGTTTTTTTTTTAAATTATTATCTTCAACTGACTTAGTACAAGAAACAAAATCACAAAGTAACAATCATCACACATCTAAACATGTCTTTTATTGAAGGTTACTGCTGTTAATAGTGCAACTAGCATAAAAAAGATTTCATTTGCATGTTTTCATTCATTTCAATACATTTGACTATAATTTAATCCATCTATTACTTAATCATACTGATTTTAATGCTTAATGTACAAAGAATTTGGGTATATCTATAGATGGATTGATCATTATATATGGTTTCTAAAGTATTGACAACTGTTTGATACTAAGTATTGACAGAAAGCCTCATTCTCCAGTGATCACACCTTTTCATATACACATTGAATGAATTTATATACTAATACATATTGAATAGGTGATTTTATGTCTGTTTAATTAGTCAACATAAGTGTATTTCTTAATGTGACAAGTGATCATAACAATACTTTAACATTTTTCATTCAGCAGAACCAATCTTTACTACTAAATCAGCTGATGTTCAGATTAACAATACTGAAAAGTTTATTTTGGTGATTAAACAAAATTACTTTTAATATAATTTATAACATATAGTTTAGGGTTTTGGAAATGTACCACAGCTGTAAACTACATCAATTCCAGGCATTATTTCAACATTTACTGCCATCTAGTGTCCAGGTCCCCATAGGTAGCAATGATGGACCACCCATAAAAAAAAGCCATATAAAAACAGCTGAATGATATTTACCCTCTCCAAAATGATTTCTTCATATTTATACATGCCATCACTCCCATTCACCTGTAATAGACAAAAGAAAAATAACACACACTCATAAACAGAGTAATTAGACATGATGTAATGCCAACAAATTACACACAAGAAGGTCACAACTACAATTAATTAAAAAGCTATCAATTCAGCGCAGTAAAAATGAGGCATAGGCCCGATAAACAGTCAAAGATAACTCATTGTAACAGTAACAATAATAATTGTACTCAACATTAAAAGCTACTGTCCCACATCTGCTGTCATTTAATCTGTACATATTTGTATTGTTATTATCTCTGGGAAAGGTTTGGGCCAGGTTAAGGGGATAATTCCACGTGGCAGGCAGTCAGGCAGGCAGGCGCTACTGGAGGTGCTGAGAGCACGAGGCAGATACTTACATAAGGGCCTGCATCCAGTGAGTCTGCGTTCACAATGATGGGGGGAGGGTTTGCCTGTGAGATGAAGAGATGCACATTACCTCAGTGTGTGAGGCTGGTGGCTCACACGTATGCACACACAAACACACACACACTGTCATGAGGAGACAATAAATGCATGCCATGGGAACAGTGGGTCTCAACAGAGCATGGTACATCATCACCATGATGTGACGCTTCGGGGGAAGAGTTAGGACCGGACTGGAGGTGTGAAGATTACAGACGGCCTGTGGTCTGCCGCTGAAAGAGAACTGCAGTCGAGCCGAGGAGAGACAGTACTTCATGTGTTATTCCCCTCCGGCTAGTTTCATTTTTTCATGTTTAAGCAATATCACATGAATATCAGCACGGTTATGATTACACTACCATTAAGTGTTTTTTTTTTTTTTTAAGAAATGTACACTTTTGTTAAGAAACTATGCATTAAATGGATCGAAAGTGACAGTAAAGACATTTATAAATATTTAAAATATATGCTTTTCTTTTGAACTTTCTAGTCATATAAGAATCCTGAAAAAAATAAAAATAAAAAATATTATGGTTTTCACAAAAATATTAAGAGAATGATAATAATAAGAAATGTTTCTTGAGTACCAAATTGAAGTAGCGACTGCTGAAAAGTAAACTTTGCTATCGCAGAAATAAAAAAAGAGACAGTTTTTACTGTCTTCTTGATCAAATAAATGCAGTGACTTCTTTCAAAAACATAAAAAATCCTACCAACCCTAAACTTTTGAACAGTAGTGTACATTTAGTAACATTTAATCTTGTATTTTAGACACAACTGATACAGAGTGGCAATTATTTTGATTATTTTCCCGCTCTTGTAATGAAAATGTCTCCAGTTTTTTTCATCAGTGTAACACAAAAGGAGAAATTCCTTGTTTTCATAAAGCATCTATATTCACCAGGGACTGTCAAGCTCTAAAAAGGTAAGAAATACCATAAAAGGACCATAAGAGTAGTCCACATGACTCGTGTGCTATATTTCAAGTCATACAATAGCTTTGTTTGAGGAAAAAGACCAAAACTCAAGTACTTTTGGTAGTTTGACAGTCACTATCTACATTCAAATACACAAGAACAGCTTGAACATTCTGCAGAATAATCTCATTTTGTGTTGCACAAAAGAAAGGAAATAACACTGCTACCAAATGACACAGGGGAAATTACAGACTTTTTGGTAAATCAATCCTTTAATGTGTAACAAAGGAGTGGGAATGAACAAATTCATGCCCTCTTGTCATTTTAGGTATTGTCCATAGAATAGTCCATGCTCTTAGCAGACCATATGGATGAACTGAGGCAGTGGACCAACTGACATTCATGGCCTTTCACATGCAAACCTTGTTGTGTTTGTGAGTATTGATCTGATTGATCTGTGGTGAGGTGATGCTGACAGGGCCGCCGGGAGACTAGTAGAGAAGAAATGGTCACTACCTCTCCACCCACTTTAGTAACTTGAAGAGTGAAGCACTAGATTATCACTCCAATTTACACTAAATCCCACTAGAGCTCTTGTAATCAAGCCACACACAGTCTTTTCCAGTAAAACATCTTTAAATACGATAAATTCACTTAAGAAACAAAATATTGTACGTTTACTCATTATCCAACTCTCAAACAAAAAAAATCTCAACATAATATACATAAAAAAAAAAAAAAAAAAAAAAAAAAACAAAATTTTCAGTGTTCTTATTGTGTTATTGTTAATTAAACATATATATTATATATATATATATATATATATAATATATATATATATATATATATATATATATATATATATATATATATATATATATATATATATATATATAATATGTATATATATATATATATATAAAATCAGTAATTTAAATAAAGTTGAAACTAAATAAAAATGACTGTTTATTATAATCATTCAAAAATAAATGACAAACTGAAATAAATAAGTTTAAGGTAAAGTACTACAACACTAAATTTTAACCTATATTGTAATATAAAAAACTAATAAATATAACTAAACTTCAAAATACGAAAAAAAAAGTGAATTCAAAATATTAATAAATACTATTATAGTGTTTTAAATGACACTAAAAACAAAACACTTAAAAATCTTTTTATCGTACATAATTTTGCTTTCTGAACAAATTTAGCTTGTTTTAGGGATGTTTTGATATTTTGAAAGGACAAAAACACTGATTTTGTAGTAGCCTACATACTCTTGCAGTTTACCTCTCTTAGTAGCATTGCCATAATCCATACACACATTATGTCAAATAACACACATTTCTAAGATCATTTTGACAGCTAAATTTACATTGCGTGCACTGATGCTTTAAACAGTGGGTAGAACTACTGCAGACAGCTTTATATAATGTTCAGCTATAGTGCAAAGATATTCAGCCCCCTAACTTTCCCTCTGGTTGTCATAGCAGCTGCAGCTGATTGCGATTCGGTTGCAGACCCTAAATAATTTCTGTGCCTCTCTTAGCCAGTAAAGACCTGAAAAGACCATTTGAGTTACAAGAACATATTCTAAAAGTGTTTCCCACGTCACCCCCTCTATTTTCACCTGACAAATTATCAACGGTAGTGTGTGTGTCCACTGTGATCTGATAGATAAATATTAAAGTGGTGTTAGCTGTCCATTCTTAAAGTCTCAGATGATGGTATGTGGGCTAATAAAATAGCAATTTCACACTTTAAACATCTTTCCTATCATTATCATCAACTCATTCAAAATCTGCCTCACACTACACTGTATATAAGTCCAGGTTTCTCACTATTTGCTATTGCTAATTGGCTCAAAAAAGATGTGAGAACCCTTTTACAAAAATAAACACAACAGTGAAACAGTGCACTAGCACCTGAGTGCATCAGCGTGTGTGCAAATTGTAATCAAAAGTATAAACCAGGAGCAAAATGACAATAATAAAAGGAACTAACTCACTTTATCATCAGCACTGTGTTTTCAGTCAAACATCATTTTGATATGTTAATGAAAAGGCCTTTATGACACAAGTATACACCCCCTTGTATAGTTGCAAAAGAGAATAACATAAGTGCAAAATGTCTGCATAATGCCACTGTACACTATGTGAGAACATCTTAGACAATAAATTATACCCATACACTGCTGCAAATTGGCACGTTTGAGCTCAGAGGCACCACAGACAAGGCCGAAGCATTTTAAAATAAGCGTCTTCTTCTCTCATCCATGGAGATGTTCCAGCACAGAGAAAGTGATGCAAGGAAACAGGTGAATATACAGCCTGCCATACAGCACCATTAACCTCTCCAGATGCTAATTAAGCATGAAATGTGTTGCAGTAATGACACAACAGACCTCCTACGCTATCAAGCCCTTAAACCCATCAGAAAAAGCCATCATCATGTTCTAAAGGATATGGGCAGTAATCTCTCTGTTTCTATCATACAACACAAGCAAACAAGATAAAGGAGGATGGTAATCTCAGATGCAGTAATCTGGATTGCTGCTGCTGTCTTTGGAGGAGCCGTTGGATAAATGTGCAGCGGTATCACTGAGCTATGTGACAGCGATACATGACCTGAAGTGTCCATGTCCTGAAGAGAGGCTTATACCATCACTGCTCATAACTCTCTATCCCAGATTAAAAAGCAAAGGGATGACGGAGAGGTGAGGTGGTGGAGTCACACAGGGGCGTCACCAGCCCTGGGCCTTCTGGGGTAAAGTCATCCAGAATTTATTTTGACTCGCTAATCTTTTTTTCACCCTAAACAACTGCTGCTGTCCATTGTTATGCAGTGAGATATTCAAAAACAACATGCAGTCCAGTGCTTTGTACCTGCAGTGGTGATTCTGTTTAAGAAAAGCACAACTATGAGAAGCATGATGGAGCAGCAGTAGTGACAGTCTCTTAATGCTCTGAGCAGACCGGGTCTGAAGGTTCAGCTGAGCCAGCCAAATCGCTGTGACAGGGGCAGGTGAGCAAGTGGTGCCACAGCTGGCTGAGACTAGCCACAGCTAATCATACAGCTAACATTCACCCTTAAAGTTCAAAAAGAAAGTTCTGTCATCATTTACTCACCCTCCTGTTGTTGCAAACCTGTATGACGTTCAGAAGGTATTTTGATAAATACTTTTTTGAGCTTTCAATTAATGTTCAAAACTTAAAAATCACTGAAACATTTTTTCTATTTTATGTCCACAGCAGAAAAAAAAAACCTTACACAGGTTTAGAATGACTTGAGGAAAAGTAAATAATTTTCATTTCATGAACTATCCCTTTAAAGGGAAAGGACACACAAAAATTTTAATTCTGTCATGAATTACTCACCCTCATGTCATTCCAAACCCGTAAGACCTTCATTCATCTTCAGAACATAAATTAAGATGAAATCCAAGAGCATTCATTCATACCCTGCATAGACAGCAACGCAACTGAAACATTCCCAGGCCCAGAAACATAGTAAGGACATCATTAAAATAGTCCATGTGACATCAGTGGTTCAACCGTAATGTTATGTAGCAACGAGAATACTTTTTGTGCACAAAGAAAACACAATTCTTCTCTCTCTTCACCCTCATATTGTTTCAAAACTGTATGACTTACTTTCTTCTGAAGAACTTTTTTTTTTTTGCCCATACAATTTAAGTCAAATCTAACCAAAACATTCTTCCAAACATATTTTTTCTTTTGTGTTCCACAGAAGAATCTTGGAACAACAGGTTTGGATCAACATGAGGGTTAGTAAATTATGACAGAACTTAAATTTTTTGAATGAAATAAGGCTGATGATACACGGGGCAACTTTTTGAGCAATGTTGCCGCCAACAGGCAACCAGATGAGACACAGGGCCCAAGACCGATCTTAAGTATCCAGATAAGACATCTGTTATCCATTCTCAATGTGAAAGTGCCCTTAAGCAACAAACAGTTTTGCCTGTTTGGCGGCAAAACTGCTCAAAGAGTTGCCCCGTGTATCATCAGCATAAGACTTTAATTTGACACATTTCAGGGGATGATGCCCCCAGACAAGAATCTAGACTGATTCCTGATGTTTAGAAAAGCTTGCAGTCACATAAGACTGGCTTAAGAGAGGTGGGAATACAGAAGCAGTAAGAAGAAAGAGTGACAAACAGCACAAGCCTGGAGAGTGTCCAGATGTGGCAGAAGGGAAAGTCTAAAGGGTACGAGAGGGATTAGACAAATCTGGATTAGATTACAATAAACCCCTTAATTTCCTTTTAATTCAAAGTCTAATCATTAAAGGCTGTTTTTTATGAGCCAGCTGTCACTGTACCGTTATCTCCAGCTGCAACACACACACACACACACACACACACACACACACAATAACATGCACACACACACACACAATGCATCTAAACATCCAAGTTCTTTAAACACAATTTGACTTTCATCATCTACTTATTCAAACTCTGTCTTTGGTTTTCTCACACTGGCTTTGTGTTTTTCTATTAACAAACCTCTGCAACATCTACAGAACTGCTGTCAAATTGTAATATCTCCATGTGTGTCCACTGATGGCTCATCTGCCAGATCTGTCTCCATCTGCTGCAACCTAGGAAAGTCAATGAATAAACATGTCTCTGTATCTCAAGTCAATACTCTGGATAGGCAGCTCATTTATTGTAACTGTTGCTGTAGCTTCAGTTTGCTCATTAGAGGAGAGAATTTGCATTAGCTCCCTGCGCAATTGCCCCTGTCAGGCTTTCCTAATTGGACTTGGCCAGAGACCCTTGGGACCGCAATCCGACAAAGGCTCTCACTGAATCAAGACAAGCACCGGGGCAAGCGCTTCCAAATTGTTAAATAATCAATGTGTTCCTATGGCAACGGCTACTCTGGCCTCTGCATTGACTGGAAGGAGCGGGCAGAGTCTGCCCTCCCTCATTCATCTCTCTTGGGACAAACGCTGGCAATGACGCCATGACGGTGGTCCATTCTAGCCACAAACTAAAGTGCGATTAACATGGCCACCCAGCCACTTTCGGTTCTGCTCGGATCACACGGCGTAGATGCCGGCTATTGTCAATCACACCATTTCTCAAGCCTCAACAATTCAATTTAATTTCTAAACATAACCCTTTATATAAAGAAGAGCTCTTTTTTATAAAGAGAAAACAGGACAGGATAATTATAGGGGGAAAAAAACATGTTTTTTCAGCACTTAAAGGAGACATATTATGCCCCTTTTTACAATATGTAATATAAATCTCTGGTGTGCCCAGAATGTGTTTGTGAAATTTCAGCTCAAAATACTCCACACATCATTTATTATATAATTTTGAAAAAGCCACATTGAGTGGAAGCTGTTTTTCGGGCATGTTTCTTTAAATGCAAACGAGCTGCTGCTCACCGCCCCCTTTTCCACAATAGAGCTGTGTCCTTACAGCTCGGACCTGCTAAAAACATCTGTTTTGGTTCTGATTATCATGTTTAGCGCAGATCATGTGTTTTAAAAAAACATGAGTTTAAACTTCTGATATACAGTTTTCTGAGAGCACACATCTGAAGCACACGGACACAAAACGGCTGTCACAGCATGTGAGTACTAAACTAAGTTCTCTTTCACACAGAAGTTTATGTTAAAAACACATGAGTAACAAAAACAGTCGGATATGTCTGTGAAGGTAAATTGCTGGGAAATAAACCGCATGTTTATTTTAGATCTGTGTGGCAGCAGCAATATACAGTAAATAAATCAATAAATCCACTGCTCTGTTGTCTCCTCTGAGGCTGGGACTCTAAACAGTGTTCTGTTCTCGTCTGTGCAGCCAAAGACAGAACAGTTAGCATGTTTTGCTCAAACTTTCACCATGGCATTAGAACTGGTACACCGTTGTCGCTTGCAAAATCAAAATGATGGCGCCGTGGGTATAAACTTACAGATTAAGGGGCGGTAATATTATAATGAGATCCCTTTGCCACGTCACCAAGGGAGCTAAATCAGACGCGCTCCTTTTAGAAAATTCTTGCAGAAAAAAAGGCTTACCAAAACAAAATTACTGGGTTAAACTTTTTCACATTTCCTTGGTTGGTAGATGCACCGGGGACCTGATTATAGCACTTAAAATTTTCAAGATATGTCACCTTTAATGGGTTTATATAATTATATAACCTCATTTACACACATTTTAATGTAAATAATAATAAAAATTTAAAATATAGACCTAATTAATCTGAGCTTATGCACCTCAGTTTTTGAGTGAATACTGACAAAATTATCAACAAATAATACTTTTTTCACTCAAAATGTAGGTGCATTAGCTCAGAATTAGCTCAGATCAATGTAAACATTGTGCTAAAACTGTGCTAATTGACAGAAAACAAGTAGACAAAAAGATTGGTGATAATAGTGCATAATGAGATATTTACAAGCAAATTTAAATAGCCAGTACACTTAATTACAGTACAGTAAAGGATTTTCAGCACAGCACAAGGGATGTGTGCGTGTTTATGTGTATGTGCAAACATCATGAAGGTTGTTACTTTTGTGCTGGTTGTTGAAAATAAATAAAACAGTTGCAATGCCACTGCTCCAACTACCATACACATCCTTTAATACATATACATATATATATATATATATATGATATATATATATATATAGTAGCATATATGACATTAGTCTGAAATCCAACAGCCATTGTTAACTTGATCCCATCATGAAGGCAGCTCTGTCAGATACCGTACCCTCAGATGATCCCTGCTTGATATAGAGACAAGATACATCGGGGGAGCAATTCATTTGGAGTGTGAATAACTCATGCTTCATGAGCTAAAAACTACAACACACCTAGGAGGGTCTAGATCTGAAACTGTCACAACTGGTGGAACCCACAAATAGGCTGTTGGTCTGTTCTGACAGGATTACTGACAGAAAAGAATAAAATAATGCTATATTTCAAACAAGTACAACTTTTCCTATATCTAAATTATTCTGAATATGTAGAGAGGAAACTAAGACAGAGGAGTAGCTCCTCTTAGATCCTCTCTTGTTAAGCCTCAGTGGGTTGTATAAGCCACGCTGCAATTCAGTCAATAAGTCTTAATTACCATGCACCCAACATTGCGCTATGGTACAGGTGCTCAGGGACATCAGAAGGGGAAAGTCAGAGATGCAGGAATGCATGTGATAGAGAGGAGAGATGGACATCTGAAAGATTTTTTGTTTTTGTTTGTACTCTAAAACAAGCACAAGCAGAAACATGTTGCAGATGATTTTACACATCTGGGAAAATGCGGCAATCAAGTCGGGACAGGTCTCAAAATGGCAGTTCATTTTGGTTACCACAGCACTGAACGTAAATAAAAACTGAATAAATAATAAAATGTATAGTTTGGCAAAATAAATATGAAAATCTGGTCATAATTTACATACCTTCATCTGTCACTGTCACTGTCATTGCTAACCAGTATCCTGTTATTTTTTTTGATGGAACATATAAATAAATAAAAGTGTAATATAGTGATGTATTAAGTAATATTAAGTAATATAGTGAACATAGCAATTAATTTTTTTTACTTTGAACGAAAATATGGCATAGATACATGCCTTGGTAGAGAATAATGATGTTCATTTTGCTCTGTTTCTCATGTAAACAATTCCTAGGGCTTCAAAACATATGTATCGACTACTATAATGATCTAACAGAGCAAAAAAAAAAAAAAACTGCAATAAATTATAATATTTGACGGCATTTTTTTTTTTTTTTTTTTGCTCTGTTTAGATCTTTATGTATATGACAAGAACTACAGTTAATAATTCTTGAATAATGTGTGTTTTGCATTTCACAGAAAAAAATAACAGCATATGAGTTTGGAATGACACAACGGTGAGTAAATTGACAGATTTTTTATTTTGGGCCCTTTACATACTGAATTACAATGATCGTAAAGGGTCCTTAAACAGTCAGCAGTTTTTCTCTATCCTTTCTTCAAAGTTACTGAAGCATGTCCTGGCTGCGTGTTCTGTTTGGTCATGGTGAGCAGCTCCAAATGAGCCTCAGCAAGGTTACCAATCTTACCTTAAACTAGTGCTAAATGATGATATTAAATATTACATGGGCTATAAATAACCCAAGCTATCCCGAGTGTACAAACAAGTCTGCCTTTAGCGACTGCGGTATGTATGGCGAGTTGTGCAGCGTCAGTCTAACTAGCGAGTGCCGGTTGACAAGGAACACATCAGCAAAATACGGGTTAATAATTCAATCTACCCTGCCCTGTCTGATCACACTGTTGCCAGGTTACGTGAACCACTGCCGCAGCAGTGCTGTAATCATCTCTATCATTACACTGTGAACACAGCCTCAGTCACCACTGAGATGAGAAGTCAGAGTGCTCTGCATTCTATCACTAGAGGCTGAGAGAGAATCTGATGCAGTGTTGTGATACGCCATTGCATCTGCTATGATTTATACTAAAATGTATCTACACATTATTACATTCATATAGAATGAATGAAACGAATAACAAGTGCTGTTTTGAGTCCAATGCTCACTTCTTCTCTGCTACTGGCTGGTTGCTACCCCTTGTTGCTAAGCTGAGAGCTGTGCCCACTCCTCTGCGTGGTGTCCTGTGCCAAGAACAAGGAATATATTAAATCAGAAAAATAGTTTTTTTTTTTTTTTCTTTTTTCATTTGAAATCTGTGTTGTCTAGCTGTCATTATGAGAAGTGTGACTTCAGGCCTTTTAATGTGATAGTTCACAAAAAAATGCTAATTCTGTCATCATTTACTCATATTGTACCAGGGAAAAATAATTTTCCTTCAAGGAACACAAAAATTAGATGTTTTGATGAATGTTCACACTTCTCTTTTCCAAACAGTGAAAAAGAATGGTGACCAGGTACTGCCATGCTTTAAAAAGGACACAATATATATATATATATAATAATATATGTACTGTATATACATACATTTAATAATATATTAGATATAATATAGATATAATATGAATAAAACAGTATATATATATATACATTTTATAAATTATAAGTGAAAAAAAAGTCAGCTCCTAAACATAGCGCATCAAACTTTCCTTAGTTATTAAGGTTTGAAAGATTGTAAGTTGAATTAAAGCTGCATTCAGCTCCTAAACATAGCGCTTGAATCTGCTGCAGTCAGGTTGTACAAGTCGTAACTCTCAGAAAACTACCAGCCTACAAGCTGTAATTACGAGGTCTACGAGAACGTGAAAACTTTGTTAAAAGTTGAAATCTTTTAACTGCAGTAATTTTAAATTTATGGCGTGAATGCAGCATAAGTTACTGAGGTTTATTTTTATGTTATTATTTTTATTTTAAGCATAATGTAAGTCATAATCAGGGGTGCACTTAAGTTTTTCACTCTGGATCTCATGAGAGCACCAGGAGATTTGATTTGGTGCCCATTAAATATAACTATTAAAAAAATAATAATAATAGTATTATTGCACTTTAGTTTTTTTAAGTAAAATAATAAACTAAATAATAAATAAACATATGATATATGATAATATATTTTAAAATAAAATAGAGTTTTAAATAAAAAAATAAAATTATTTTACAGTAATGCAATGTTAATATTTACAATATAATATTTTTCGACATCTTCAAACATAAAATCAGCAATCTTTTATTTTGGTAGGTTGCCAGCAGGTACGTATATGCGCTGCTGAGTTAAGCGCGTCAGTAAATGAATTGTCACAGTTTTCGCATTTTGCTTTGAAACCGCACATAGCACATAGTCAGGATTTGTGCATTCAGTTCGAATGGAAATCTTGAACAATATTACAGTTATCTGATCTAAGATGGTGATTGTGCATTAATAGCTGTCAACCATGTTGGTATGCAAATGAGCAGCCTGAACTTGTTTACCCAGTGCATTTTTTATTTTGGCCATGCCTGCACACCAGCGCACCACTTATGTGCACCCCTGGTCATAGTGAATCAGCAACATTCTTTAAACCAGTCTTATTATAATAAGTTAAGTACAGAATTTTGTAGTGCACAGGTTTCAAAGGACATGAGGGTGAGTAGTGACATTATTTTAATTTTTGAGTGAATTATTCCTTTATGAACTGCAATATTGACTGTAATTTCCATATTTCCATATAGCAATCAGCTTTGCTCTGGCAGGCCTTATCCTCTCACATCATGACCTTGCTGCATGTTACATCTCCAGCAGTCACTCTGGCAATCCATAACGCTTCCGTGCAGCAGGCAAAAGTGCAGCAGACATGATTCACAGGCTCAGACATTACTGTCTCTATAAGCTCTTCCTGCAAGCAGCTTGGGCCACCTGAAGGCAGCACAGAGATGAGCACAGACACAGTTGGCACCCGTGCACACAGGAGTGCTGTCGGGGTCACAGAGAACCCAGTAAAATCCTTTGAGGGCTGTGTTAAAACAACAAACAGAGATGACAAAGGGCACCTCTGACTCCATGTTTCTCTCTCCCGTTCTCCATCTCTCTCTACACTCTCCCGAGTCATGACTATGGGATCAGAGCTACATGCCTGAACTCTATCACGCCCACATCGCTCCATTCACTTTGTGTGCCTGCCTTCAGTTTGGCTGACCAATTTGTGTAGGTGTCGAAAGTGAAGAATTACAGTAAGTAGGACAACGGCAAGAACGACAGCAGAAAAACAAGTGCTGTGCCACTACTTTCTGTGCGCAATTATGAATACATTCATGAGGACGTTTATCCATATGCTGGTGTATTTACTGCCAAATAGCAGTGAAAAGAGGCTTTGTTTTAAATGTTCGTATCACATCAGGAATTGCCAAAACGATCTGCCTCCCACAGAGAGACCAGATTTGCAGTCTCCCTTGCACACCTTGGACAGGAGACAGAGAATATCAGAACTGAAGCCCAATAGTGAAGATCTCTACTGGGATCAGAGTGACCATCACTGACTTTCACATTTTTATCACACCCACTGATCTGAGGACACACAGACCTTTCGCAATCAGAAGTGGAGGAACTGTTGTACTGAGAATATGATTCAGTCCATCAGAGAGGTGATGTGGGCCGGGTGTTATGGTTAGGTAAAAGCAAAGTATATAGTGATCTAAAATTAAATGGACTTCTAATATCAGCCTATTTCATACATGTAGAGATGCAATTTTATTTTGTTCAGAGCCATTTACAGTATTCGCCATCTACAGAATTTCTGTTATGTAATAACCTGGTCCATATGGAGAAAGCACAAAACTCAGCAGAAAGTTTTGCAGATTTACACAGAATTGGAACATTCGACATTCACACATTTCCACACAAACCTCCCTTGTGTGTTAGTTTTAACATTTTTTGGCTAATTTCACTAAGCTTTAACATGGCAATCGCTGAATATTTGGACCAATTTGCCTGAAATCAACACAGAAATCTGGCAATAAATATATATATAAAAAAATCCTTTATTTTAAATCATGTCAAGATGCTATGCAAACTGATGTACTACAGTCACCGATATATTGGGTTTTTTCATTCAGTTGTATTTTAGAGACATACATACATACTTACATACAATATTACTGATAACTAATTTTGAACAGTCATGTATTTCAATGAAATCATAAACACAAAGCAGTGTTTAACAATTTATTAAAATTTCAACCTCTAAACTTTCACACTAAAACCCCAAAAATAAAGCCAATAAAAACTGCATAATATTTACGCTTTGAAAGGACATGACATTATGAAGATGGCTAGAAACTTATCATTACACCATGAAAGACTGGATTCTGTCCATCATGAGTTAACAAGAAAAATCAGAGATCAAATAACTCAAAAGACCAATCAAACCCAATCAGACTAAATTCTACATGTGCAGCCAGGTCACTTTTTCAACAGATCTAATGTCAAACAGTCTTATTCAAGCTAACAACTCTCCTATATTGTTCAAAGTCTTTTTACTTGGGTTTGAGCTTTATTTAATAACTCATAACCAAAAGTAATTACATAAATGACTCTTGCTCATTACTCCATATTCTCAGTGGACGGTTTGACGAAAGAATGCTCAGAGGATGTAAATTGTATTTAGAGCTGTCAAGCAATCAGCCTTTTCAAACAGACACATGCTGGGAGGTTCATACATTCCACATAATTCATGTCATTAATCACCTTTCCTTTCACTGAACAGTCATAGAAAATACAAAGTGCTGCTCTTTTTCAGGGCTGTGTAGGGAGGTTCAAAATGTCATGGCAGCCTCACGTCCCCTGAGGTTAAAGCATAAAAAATTTGGCATGCTGTCACTGCTTCAGCGAGGAATTTTCTGTGAATGACCACATACAGTCAGCTCAACACCGCTGGCAAAAATGATATTAGAGGTAAGCAGACCTCTATTGCATCATTCTCTCAGGTTCAAACGCTGGGCCTCGCCATCACGAGCTCTGCAGCGATTCTGTTGAGCATATGCAGTCCTTGGATTTGGCTGATTATATAATTGGAATTTTAATGTGGAATATTAATCCACTGAGGGCCCACATTCAGTTTTATAAGCTGGCTGATCAGGATACTAGAGCGACTCCAGCAGCCTATTCAAAGCGCAGCGACTCTCTGTGTTACACAAGCGACACTCCTGTACACCAATATACTAAAATAGTGCAAATTCACAATATAGTGCCGTTCCCAAATATTATTATGGGGGTTAATATGTAACAAGATTATGCTGCAATGTACTAAAGAGCTTACATAAGCGTTCATGAATGTACGTGTATGCGTTTTTGAGTGTGGGGGTCAGGCTTTACCATCATTGTGGGGACACTTGAAATAATAAACTTTAAATCACCTACATTTTGGGTACAGTCAAGCATCCCCCACAAAGAAATGACTTAATAAATGTACTCAAATAATGTAAAATAATGCCACAAATAATTCTAGCTGATATAAGATGTTCATGTAGTTGCAAACCACTAATATATATATATATATATATATATAATATATATATATATATATATATTCACAACGTTATAATGAACAAAATGAAGAAAGAATGTTTATTTTGAGATCTGCTAAAGATTTAATTCAACACTATTAGATTATTATTGTTTTAAAATATTTAAATTAATGACAATGTTTAATGCAGTCTTTAAATGATCATTAAATGAAGGTAATCTAAATGTCAAAAATCAATATGTAAAGTCCCTGCCATGATATAAGTAATTGCTAAATGGCTTTTGGTTTGAGATTGAGTTTGCGTTTCAGACATAAAAAGTGACAATACATCTGGATTACACTTCTTTGTCAAGGATAACACAATAAAGTAACAAGACTTATTTCCATTGTGATCCTAGACATTAGAAGAAAACAACTGAAAAAAATATATTTTCAATAGTTAACCATCCAAACTGCTGAAAGTGTCTATTTTCCACATGACTAAAGCACTGTAATCCTAAAACACTGTAAATCCGATCTTAAAACTAGTATATCTTGCAATGTATTTGATTCTAGAATTAACTTTCCGCAACACTTTCCAAGCCATATTTACTCCATTTAAATTATTATCCAAAACACAGCCAAGATAATTAACCGATGTTCTGTTTGCTATGACATAACTATTAACTTTGACAGATAAGTCCTTTGCATTATGCAATTTATAATTTGACCCCAAAAGAATGGATTCTGATTTACCTAAATGTAATAAAAGCTTTTTTTCAGTCAGCCATTCCTTCACCTTAACAAGGTCCTCACCTAATTTCTCCTGAATTCGTTCAGCCTCCATATCTGCAGCTAAAAGATAACCAGCATCATATAAAAACATATTTTCCTCACATGCAGCCTGAATATCGTTTACATATAGGCCTAATAGAAACAATAGCGGACCAAGTACGCTACCCTGCAGAACCCCATTAGTCACAATTTTACCATCAGAAAGTATCCCTCCCACTTCATCCAACCCAGTCGCTTTAGACACATTTAACTGCTATAAAATATAACATCTTCCACTGAAACTTTACTAAAAGAAAAAGAAGTTTGCAACACAATTTTTCTTTGATAAAAACCTCTAACAAATTCAGTCCCATACATTGCTTGTATATATACATTCAAATACTTATTATTTTAACATGAATAACAATCAATCACAGTATATTAATCAAACAAGATTAATATAACATCAGACCTAATAGAGCAAATAAAGGCCATATGCCTTAACAAACGCTTTAATGGGTGCCTACGTTTTCTTTCTTTTTGTTTTGTTTTCACTCTTCTGTTTCCTGGTATAGCCACACTGCACAAAGTTGTGATGACTAATATAAAATAATAAAGCTTGTTAGGTCTGCAAGACAAAAATACAGCGGAAGCATCTAGTGTGTGCTTTAGCATCTCTGTGTCTTGGCAACATGTTACAAGTTTCTGTGGGTTTTGCAAGCAAATATATGATAGGTTAGAAATATGCATGTTAAATGCTTTAAAATTACTGCAGTCTTGTTGATCATGTAAATTAAATGAATTATTTTCAAATGATGTGATTTTAAATTAACTGTATAAATGTCTTTCTCCACATTTTACCAAAATTTCTCAAACTGACTGTAATGGATCATGAAAAAAAAAACGTTATATTTTCGATCAAGCATTTTCTTTAAAATACATTGGCAATCAACCTACATGCATCAGTGCTCTACCTTTAGCTTCTACCCGAGCTGTAAATGAATTAAGACAACCCATCCATACAAACTCAAGTGTTAAATCAAACACAGACTTGCTGTCTGCAAACCATGTAACGGCGGGCCGATAATCCAGCACGTTATCTGTACAGGCTCGGCACAACCCTCCTGTATCTGGTGGCCTGAGGCAGCTGGGACTCTCAGATATAAGGGATGTTCTGCTTGATTTGTATCTCTCTGGAGATGAAGAGTGAGTGAGCAAGTCTGTGTGTTGCGTGCAAGCTGATGTATACATGCAAACCATTATCACTCCATTCAGCCAATGTCCAATGAAGCCAATGAAATGTGTTAGAAAACATAACAGCTTCAACCTCTAGAGGGCCAATGATCTGATTAAAAAGCTGGATTACATTAGAATGCCCTGACATGAGTCACTATGCATGCAGCCTGAACACTCTTAATTTGTGAGCCAAATAAGACAATGCTGAATAAACGCTGCATATGAAAAATGAATTAGTGACACTTTCTAATAACATTATTAGTGGTACTCACAAAGGAACACAACACAGAAGCAGTAACCCTACGCAATTAAACTTTGATGCGTAACTCGTCCCACACGCTTACGCTATGGACATGAATGATGCTACAAATCACGCAGCTTGTTAATGAGAGATGTGCTATTACTTTTCTAAGCAATCACTCTTTCAAAACAATTATCAGCCTGTTGGATGATAAAATGGATGTAAAAAAACTTTCAATCAAGCTCTTACAGAATGTACAGTATTCAGAATGAACTACAGATAAAACAAAGCTTTTTGTGCTGATTTTGAAGGTGCAAGAGTGATAGTATAATTACAGCTGCTTTTTATGCACATCCTTTTAGGGAGAAATAGAGACCGAAAAGACTATTTGCATTACAGCAATGTGCAAAAACATTCTCTGAAAAAAAAAAAAGATGCTATTTTGTAGGCTGTGAAGAAACTTTTGAGGGGAAAAGGAATGAGAACAAGAACAAAGAAAAAAGATAGGGAAACACTATGAAAATTGGAAATGTCCAGAAAATGGCTGAAGGGCTACTTAGATAATGCAGCAATGAGAGATGAAACACAGAGCATCTCTGCATTCAAGAAAAACTCTTTACTGACAGTCTCATATGAACATTATCTGAGTGGGATGAAAATGCCAGACAGTTTTTCTATTTTTAAAAGCCTCATTTGATGCAACTCAAATATTTTACAATGACAAATGAAAAAATTAGGAGCCAAATAACCATTTAAGTTGGGAAATTACATGCATACATTTTACATTATATTTTTTGTAGTGAATATAAAGTGAAATACTGCTTTTCATGATTTTTCTGTTAAGTTATATAAACTAGGTTTTTTTTCTAGTGGCAAGTTGTGTTCTAATTAACGCTGTCACTCTGGTGAACCTGACTGCATTTGTGCCACATAAATATCTCTCTGTTATCCCTCAGTTTTGTGAAAGTATTTCAGCTTGTTTGAAAAAAAAAATTGTCAAATGTTGCTTTATGAAATGTTAAAATGGAAAGCTGTAATTGCAAGCTATTTCAATGTGATCTTAGCCTTAAACTGAGCTTTTTTTAGTGTTGCTCCCAAAACAACACATAAAGTTCAACAATCAATTCAACCTTACAATTGGGTATGCAGTAACTATGCTAAAAATTAACCAATTGTATTTTTGTCACATATTTGAATGTTTTCTTTAATTAATCTCACAACACTGCACAGAAATGGTTCTCAGCCCATTTTAATATGAATAATTATACGATCAACAATTATTAAAAAATGACTCAAAGTTTATTGAGTGAGAATAAATCCTATTGATTAGTAGTGATTCATGAATCTGTTTGACTAGGACGATTCGTACACAAATGGGACCTCATGGGTCATGCTGTGCAGAACGCCACGGCCAGTACTCTAAAGATATAATTAACCAATGCCTCATCACTAAATGAAATTTGATAAAAGGGCATTTCAGCACAAATATAGTTTTCTAATCTGTCAGTTAATTACACTGTAATAACATCCACTGCATTTAATGAAAGGCACTAAATGCAAGCAATTCTGTGTATAGAATATTCTAGGTCTGCAATTGCTGTCCACTCATGAGTGAGTCCACAGCAGAGGTAAAAGCCAAAAAGTTCTAAAATTATGAGCGCTGGAAAGCTCAAAAACTCTGTTAAAAGCACCCACAGACTCCCACAACACAGAGAGAGAGTCAGAGGCTTGTGGATCAGCACTCTCCAGTTATTGATTGTGATGCATGCAAATTCTATGATCTTGTGTGGGTGTTTTAACGCCGGCCGGCGCAAAATGCAGCCACTGGCATTTGAAGCATCACACAGGGAGAGGGGAAGAGTAACAGCACAAAAGAGGGAATGACTGTGCAAGCTCTCTAAAATTAGGCTCTAAAATTCATTGGGATGTTAGCCCTTAAACTGAAGCAGCGGGAAGGGCTTTGTGACAATGCTGCTATAGCAAGCGATGCTTGTGCCGTGGCTCTTGTTGGTATGTGTACATGTCTGCCTTCCTTGTCATGGTGGATGCATCCAGAACTGAATAAGATGAGTAAACTGACCGCTATTCTTGTGTTTTCTAGGACAGTCACCACTGCGATCAGCAAAAACAAGAAATGAAACAAAGCAGGTGAGCAAACAAATAAACAGCCCTCTCGACTCCCCACCCCATGTGTGGCACAGAGCGGAGCAGGGGAGCTGCGCTCCAACAGGGCCGCCAGCTGAGAGCATATGGCTGACAGGTCAATGGCCATGAGCAATACAGTCACTCACATTAACACCCACACAAACGTATTTATATGGGGAAATATCACAATGTGTAAAGCTCACGCAGTGGGTTAGAAACATCCTGCTGCAGGTCAACAGATGACTTGAATCTTAATAATGTGCTTCATTTTTCATTACAAGATCCAAAGATTAACAGACCAGCAATTTTTCAATGCTACAAATATCATAAACAAACTCAGAGCTTGATGTAAGAGTGGCCCAATGGCTTGGGAACAGCATTAGACAGTTTTGGGCCAGCTGGGATGTCCACAAATTCCCATTAAAACACAGTCAACTATCTCTTTTTAGTTTTCTCAGGGACACATCTTTACCCTTTCTTGATGTATAAAAGCCAACTCTAAAAGTATGCATAAATATTGCAGTGTGCCTTCTCCTCTGTTTTATAGTGCATTTGCACTGATTTTCTATGCGCTCCTTCATCGTTTTTTTATAGAGTACATTTTGTTTTAGAAACAGGTTTATAAATGCTTGCGTTTGTGTGTGTGTGTGGCAAATATTTTTGAGTAGGATGATGGACTGATGGATTGCATTCAGCATCCTTAAGCCTTCTGACAACTGATCCTTAAACAGCAGTGAGAAGGCTGTGAAACAACGCACTCTAACAATCACTTACTGAGCAAATGTGGTAGGTTTTTCAGCCTTGTAGATCTCTAGATCAATAACATAATGCTACAAATGAACTGAGCTACTGTATATGATGTGGTCATCTTCCTGTCAAGGCCAGCTGCTTTAATAGCTGCATATGTTTGTAGAGTAGAATACTGTGATATAGCAAGTCCTCTCAAAACAGACTGCACAGATAATATCACTGATTTCTAGGTCAATGCATGCACAGTGAAAAAATCATATTGTGAAGTTCTGCATGTCAAGGTAACTGCAGCGTCAGCAAATGAAAATGTTGTCATGAATATGCACAATCATGTCTGTAAAATGTCACTGAATTCAGCTCTCTCTCTCTCGGGCAGCAGGATTTCTAGCCTTCTTGTCGCTATGGTAACACCTAAAGTTAACTGGGTACCTATGCAGTGTTGGGTAGAATCAAACACTGTTCTCCTACAAGACCATGTTTCCATTTGAAGGAACACAGTTTAAAATGTGGCAAGTCTTGGTTATCTCATGTAACAAATGTGCTATCCTATAATGCAAAAGCATGTGACAATGTCAAGAACTGTCAATGTCAAGAATGTTTTGCCTGTCAAACAAGGATGGGATTTACTTCATCTGTATACATATCAACAATACAGTTATCGACAATATTAACAACACTTAATGTACTATACTGTATGTATACCTAATAATTGCAAAGTAAATTTTAGAATATTTTCAGATGAGATGCATCCAATAGAATTTACCTTACAATGAAACAGAATGTACCTTATATTAATGGGATTTACAAATATGATATTTAAGATTTATTAAGATAAATCAAGTATGATCACAAAAGCTTGATTTTACAGTAAGCATTTCTAAGCAACAGGGTCTAAGAAAATATATAGTGTGTGTGTGTGTGTGTGTGTGTGTGTGTGTGTGTGTGTGTGTGTGTGTGTCTGTGTGAAGAGTCTTTACTGAAAACAAAGTATTCCAAAAAAATAAATACAAAAAAAATAAGAATAAAAAATCTATATATTAATATACATTACACTTTTTTTATTTAATCTTGCAGCATTTTGTCTTTGCATGTGTGGCTTTATATCAAATTCTCAGTTCTCCAGAAGGACATATACTGGTTTTGGTGGAAAGAGGAGTGTCTCATGGGACCAACCCTAAACTGGTCTCGTCTGGAATGGATGAGGTAAGCCTTATCTTCCTCCACAACATAACCCCCAACCCCCATCCCATTTCCTCTCTTCAACCCAAAACCCCACATTACAAATGAAAATCCAATTTGTTAAAATATCTCACAAACCCAGCCTCCTCTCAGATACATTACTGTCTATGCTGATGTCTCAAACTAGCGATCCATCCGTAAGCACTCACATATGCTAGCCCTGCTCCTGATTTATGACATGCATAATCAACTGAGGAACTTGGCTTACTGCTGAGATCACAAGAGCACAGAATATCACCTCTGATATAGCAGGGTGCACCATTAATGAGATGCTTTATGAAAAAAAAAAAAAAAAGAAAGGCTGAATGTATTTCTTGCATTCTCTTGCATCGAATGCACTGTGATGCCAGGCTTCATTCTAATAAATGCAAATACTTGATCAGGATATATTTCTCATAAATTGGCTACATTGGACATCTGCCAGATGAACAATTAAGGCATTGTACTGCACGTAACTTAAAATGGATAAATGTGATTCTCAAAATGTGCCGTTAATCTTTCGACTGCTAGGAGCATTTACGCAGAATGGGTATACAACAACTTTTTGATAGAAACAATGTTATGTTAAAAACTTAAATTAAATTTTTATATTCATGAAATACTTCTTATTCTACCTTCAAAGATTCTAAATTTTCGGTATTGCAATTTGGAGAAAGACATAAAGCTAATGGTCATGTCATGCAGTAGTTTAAATAGTATATAAGCAAATTAACCAACCACTCTCATAACCTCCCAACTGCAAATGTCCAGGATACTGGATAATGCTGGTTTTGATTGCATATGGCAACAGTTAAGCTGACATGCTTCTACACAATGCACTAGTCATTTAATTTAGTAATCTTACAAATAAAATAAAAATTGATAGAATTTATAAAAAATATAATATATGGCAGCATATGAAAATGATGCTCCACACCAAATCACTAGGCTAAATATTTTTTAAAAGGTTTAAAATAATAATTGTACCTACATTTTTTATGTTTGTCTTTACAGAATGCTGCTTATGCAATGTGGGAAAAAAACTAATTCTACATAGGATAATAAAATGAGTAGCATTTTACAGTGTCCATATGATCAGATTACACAGTACCCAAGTTAGGACAATTACAAGCAACAGGACTAACAAAAACAATGTGTCATTTGCTCCAGGAAATAATAACATATTAAATGCATGTTGCTCATTAATAGTATTCACCACTTAACTCATGTAATGACGCAAGTGTAAGAGCTATTAAATATCCATTTTTAATTCTTCAATCATTTTTTATCCAATAAAATATTGCATGTAGTAGACAAGAAATATGCTATGCACTGATGAAAATAAATGTATTATAGTTCCCCTGCTATTTAATATGCAGCATTTAACATGATTTATTTGTTAAGTTTCATTTCTCTGGAGGACTGAGGAAGATAATGATCTATGAATCATCTATAGTAATGGTTGATCTTATGAATGAGACAATGAGAAGCTAAAAAACAGCATCAATTCCCCTTTCTCTCTAATTGTAATGCAGCCAGAAGACATACTGTCACATTCATTTCAACATCGCTTGCATCATCATTTCAGCCTGGTCCAAATGTTTTGCAGCTAAAAGGATGGGTTCACAAAAAAACAAAAAACAAATGCATCCTTCTTGATATGATGCAGACGCTTCATCTCTAAGATGGAGGCTGTCTGTACCGCAGCTGGGGGTAAAAGGCGAGGACATCTGATGACTGAAGTCTCTCTTAAAATCTGCTCCTTCATTCCCACAGATTTCAAGTACACTTCAACATATGTGATGCATGCAGTTCCTGAGCACATGTACACTGACAGACAGGAAACTGAGCGTGGACATGGACTGTAATTTCGTATTTAGTCCCATCAAGAAGTTATTATTGATATAAAGAAAGTAGAAGAAAAGCAGGTTAATCGATTACTTTGTGAGGGAAAAGCTTTAGCAGAATAACAGAAAAGCATCCAGCACTATCAAGAACAGTACATATGCATGACCTCCAGATCTTCGTTAACTTACATCAGGCACATATATTAAAAAAGTATTCTGTTAAAAAATATTAAAATGGGGTTAAATGTTGTAAAGGCCATTTGTTATTTAACACTAATCATAACTATTAGATTGTGCCATAAAGAGCACAAAATAATAAATTGGTGCCTAGAGACAGATGTTTCATTCTGAAGATACCCAGGCCTTTCAAACACATGTCCCTTATTAATTTGATGAAGAAATGTTGTCATTCACCTACAGATGACCATGTCTTTTGAGACCACCCCAATCTTATCTTGAAATCAGATTGGGGGGCAGTGGTGGGTGTGGCCTAATGGTTAGAGAGTCTGAGTTGTAACCCAAAGGTTGTGGGTTTGAGTCTCAATAACGGGGATTGTAGGTGGGGGGAGTGAAGGTACAGTGCTGTCTTCCACCTTCAATACCACGACTGAGGAGCCCTTGAGCAAGGCAGCGAACCCTCAGCTGCCACAGCAAAAATGGCTGCCCACTGCTCTGGGTGTGTGTTCACTACTTACTGCTCTGTGTGTGCACTTGGATGGGTTAAATGCAGAGCACAAATTCTGAGTATGGGACACCAAACTTGGCTACACATCATGTCACTTTAAAATAAACCCAATTATTAATTATTGGTCAGACTGTGCATGATTAACAATTGCACATTATTTTAAAGAAAAAAATGCTTGTTTCTCAAAAATTTTAAACCACTCTTGCATAATCATCTGGCTCCATTCTGTTAATGGTCACTTGTCCCAATCCAATCAAATTCAGATGAATAAAATTAACTATAGATGAACAAAAATAAGTCTTGCCGTAATTGTTTTCTCATTCAGTATCCAGTTTCACTTAGAAATACATCAAGTGGGTTGCAAAAACTGATTAAATGTTGATTTTTTACAGCGTTCCAAATTATTATGCAAGTGATATATCAATAGGATTTTGGTACAATAAAGAGTCAGCTTTTTGTTTGTGTGTTTTTTCACATCTTTTTAGATAACTTGTATCAATCTCAGACAGGTTTGCTCAATAGTTTGCCTTCTTCTTCTTCTTAGGTAAATGGAAACCCTTCTTGAAGAGGTTGTTCCAAATTATTAAATATGTCACAGTTCTCATGAAATATGGTGAGGAAGAAAGATCTTTCTGAAGATGAAAAGTATAAAAAAATGGCAACAAAACAAACAATATTCATGAAAAGCTAAAAGAAATTACTGAACTGTTAAAAGATTTGTGAGTGACTTAGAGCACAGAAGATCTTGGTCAGATGAAGATTTATTAAGGAAAGTTTCTGTCAAACAAATGAACTGTATTGCAATGTCAGCTGTAAAAAAGCCACTGCTGAGCAGCAGACAGGTGTTTGAAGCTACTGGAGTCTCAAGATCCTCTCCATGCAGACTGACAGTTGTGTGTAAAGCTGCGTCTCAGTCACTGCTAACCAAACCTCACAAAGAGAAACCTGCACAGTGGCTGTAGAAACACATGAAGACTTGTTTTTAAATAGTTTTATTCACGTATGAATGCTGCAATACAATGGATGGTCCAGATAAATGGATTTCTGATAGTTGATGAATGGCCATCCTATTCCAATAAGACAACAACATCAGCAAGGAGACGGTGGGGGATGATTTGGGTTGGAATACTGGGAAGTGAGATGTAAGGTCATTTTAGGGTTTCAAAATTACTTCTGAAAGATATGTGGAGTTTATAACTGAACATTTTCTGCTGTGGTATAAAATGAAGAATAGTGCTCTCGGAAATAAAAGGATTTTCATGCAGGGATGTGTGTGGGATATCACACTATCCCATGCTGCATAAATACCATTGTGCTAAACAGTTTGAAAATGTGTTTCTACACACACTGTGCAGGTTTCTCTTTGTGAATACAGTTCATTTGTGACTGAAACGCAGCTTTACACACAACTGTCAGTCTGTATGGAGAGGATCTTGATTCAAACACCTGTCTGCTGCTCAGCAGTGGCTTTTTTACAGCTGGCATTACAATACAGTTCATTTGTTTGACAGAAACTTTCCTTAATAAATCTTCCTCTGACCAAGATCTTCTGTGCTCTAAGTCACTCACAAATCTTTTATCAGTTCAGTAATTTCTATTAGCTTTTCACGAAATATTGTTTGTTTTGATGCCTTTTGCAAGACATTGCTTTTTTTCATACTTTTCATCTTCAGAAAGATCTTCCTCGCCATATTTCATGAGAACTGTGACTTGCTTAATAATTTGGAACAACCTCTTTAAGTAGGGTTTCCATTTACCTAAAAAGACCTGGCAAACTTGAACAAACCAGTCTGAGATTGATACCAGTTACCTAAAAAGATGTGTAAAACAACACAAACAAAAATCTGACTCTTTATTGTACCAAAATCCTATTGATATATCACTTGCATAATAATTTGGAATGCGGTGTAAAATCCATTAACAAATGATGAATAGGCAATACTGCTTTAAAGGCATACTGTGATATTTTTTAACATTTAAATACATTCTTCAAAAATACAGGCACTGCTATTAAAGGTTAAAAACTAAAAACTGCAGCGCTTTCAACATTATTTGTATTGTTTAGGGGAAGAATCTGTTTGGTTTCCCAATGGAATACATGTTAAAAGACATTATTTTCTGGTTGGTGATGCTGGTGGTGTAGAAACTACACACACTTCTCCATTAAAACACAACACAGAGCTGAAGCGATGGGGTGATGCAATTTGGCCACAATAACACTGCGCGAAAACTGATCTTTTGATTTGCCACAAAACGAATGAGAATCTTCTACATAATTTCCCCCGCAATGAATGTAATGTTTTCTGCAGATATGAATGTGTGCATATATTATATGCACTGAGAGCGCTAGAAACCAATAATTGTGGCCTCACAGAAAGTAGGGGGCAAATGCTAGCACACAAATACACAGCTTCTCTCTCAAAAGCGTCTCCAACAACTGCCTTCTCTTATGTAACCCACTCTGTTTCCTCAACCCGCATGTCTTTATTGGCGGATTTCTCTCTTTTCCACATTGGCATTTTCACTTCTATTACCAGCACTTTCCTGAGTCGTTTTGTTGATTGCCAATCCTCTCCCCCCGCAATGAGGGACCTTTTTCCCCATTTTTACTGCTCAACCCTCATCCTAAGCTGAAATTCATTCAAATGTACCCCAGAAGCGATAGCCTTCGCAAATGAAACACATCCACAAGGCCTTCAAAGATAACTAAATCCTCTTTAATAATCTTGACAGGCAACAGTCTAGCCAGAAGAGGAGAAACCAGCAGGATGATCCATGGTCTCCTCCTCCACATACAAGAAGCTTTAATAGTGTCATTGTTCTATATACCTCTGTTAAACAATTTCCTTCTCATTAATTAAACATACACTCCATCAATATGCCCTAGGAGTGCTCGTGCCTATCAGGTATTGCATTTGGTGCACAGGAGAAGATATACGCTGATTTATTTCACCTCTCTGGATGCCATACATCAAAAAGAGAAGGAAATTATCACAGAAACAGAGAATAAACAGGAAATGTCACATCTTAACGGTTTGTTTATTCGGTTTACAGCAAATGCTGCCAAGAACAAATGCATAATTCATGATTAAAACAAAAGCAAATGAGTGAAAAACCGCACTGCTTTTGACTGATGCCTCTCCCATCCTCTGAACGGAGGCAGAATTAGTCAGCTCCTTGCTCACGCCTTCCCTCCCTGCGCTTGGTGAAATTTCACCCTCGCTGCCACCGAGATCTCACCCTCCATTTTCTCTGCGTCTCTGCTGCTCTCTCTGCGTTCTCTCTCCCTCAGCCATGCACAAATACCAATAAAAACCTGTTCACTCACACGCACCCCCACACCGTAGACATGCACACACACTAAAGCCATAGAACATGTATGCGGGCTTGTTCTCACATGAGAGCCTGCTTCCTCCATTTTATACATTCGGAGCAACCCTTCCCCCACCCCTGCTGCCACTTACACACATACACCTCACTTAATTACAGCTTCTGCTCCCTGGTTTGGTTTGAATATGAGGTTAAAATGTTGCTAGAACAGTCACGGACAAGAAGTGTAGTTGTATGAAAATGTAAATATGAAGTTGTATCTCAATCAGTGACTAGAACAACAGACTGGAAATTAATAAGAAATGCACACACACAGATCCATAAAACATCCACATTTTCACCTCACAAATCTAGAATCCATTACTTGCTTGACATTAGATTTGATCATGTATTTTGCCTAGTCAGCTGTGCTGGCAGATCACTGCCATCCTTGAATTAAATTGGAGGAGCTACATGCACTTGTTGCGTGGTCACAGCGGCCCTGTCAATCCTTGTCAGATGAGAGTTTAGATAAGTATGTACGTAGGGGATTGATGAAACCATAAAGCACTGGTGGAGCTGTTAATACTTGAAGATTAAACTCCTTCTCTGCAAGAATCAATCTTGACGAGCATACTGTAAGATTACAGCACATGCAGTATGAAAGGATCAGCACTGGATGAATCCCTTAAAAAGTGATGCATCTTCTAGAAGCCACAGGGGAGCTTTCTGATTCTGTTCAGTTTCAACCTAGCGACCACATTTACACCAACTGCCTACCACCTGCTGCCTACTCTCAAAGCCCCCAGCGGTGCAGAAACGGCATTTACCTGATCGTACCAGTCCCGGTTGGAACAGGTGCACTCGGGCCACCATCCTCCTTGCCCTCCTGAGTTATTACCATTCACCTTGGGGCCACCCTTGGATTGGCTCTTGGGGTTGGGACCTCCAGGACCCCCAGCTGACATCATTTTCCCTTTACTTCTTCCCAGTGTACCCCCTCCACCCATTCCCCCTCCTCCGCCTGAGGTCTGGGGCGGTAAGGTCTGGCCACCTCCATAGCCAGCCGGGTATCCGTAGGGTTCGGGCTGCCAGTCTCCATATGCCGGGGCGTCCATCCTGCGCAGGGCGGCCATGCGGGTCACTTCATAGCATTCTGGGCACTTGCAGCAGTGGTGATGTTTGTGCATGCTGGCTTGTTCACGCGGTGCGGTGCTCTCTGTCTCTTTCTATCTCACTGCTGCTGCTGCTGCCTGCTCAGATCAAACGCAGCGCGCAGTGCAGCTCGGCTCACGAACGGCAGCACGAATGGCAGGAATCTTCACGAACCCTGTTATCCTCCTCTTTGTTCCTCCCGATCGAGAAAAAGATGTGATGAGGAGGTAGCAACAGGGCGATGAAAAATAGAAAAAGCTTGGTAGTCTTCCTCAGGTCGATGCAAAAGGTTTGGAAAAATAATGCTGAAAATAGTGTGTATGATCTCGGAATCAGAGACCAGCCCCGATGGTCGAGTTCTCTTCTTGCTTCTGTTGGTTCACAGTGATACGTATATAAATTCATAGATATATATATTCATTTGTTTATATATGTATATATTTACACACACACAAATACATATAAAAATATTGATATAAACAGACAAGCACAAATACAATTATATACAGGTATATACGTATACATATATATTTCTATAAATATTAATATGCGTGTGTACAAATATATATATATTTATATATATATATATAAGCCTATATATATATATAAACAATTTCTATATATAGAAATGATATCCGTGATCAAATCTTCCTCTGTATGTCTCTGCTTGCCAGATTTCTTCCTTCTGCGTTTCCTCCTGCTTTGGGAAGCGTTTTCTTGCCTTCTTTCTGTCACTCTTTTCCCAGCCTGCAGAGAAGAGCTGAGCACTGGATTGACTCTCAGCCTGCATGCCCTAGATGTGGATTATACGGAGGGATGCAAGCAAGCGAGAGAGAGGGAGGGAGAGAGAGAGAGAGAGGGAGATGCGTAGCAGCATCCCTCCAGCACCTCAGCCCTGACAGCTACAGCCAATCAACTCACAGCACAGCCATCAGCAGCAGCACCAACACAGGACTGACTGCTTCAGTGACTGCTCTTAAAGGGCCAGCGCACCTGAAAATCAGGCAGCACACAGAGCCCGAATGGAGATGCAGGGAGTGTGTTATTCAGCTCCATGGCTTCACTGTAAGAAAGACTGTAGACCTACCTTGAGGGTTTATACTAGAGATGGAAAACATACGGGGCTAATGGATGACCATGTTTTAATCTGTTTGTGTACTACAGTAGGTTCATTTGTGAAGCTATTTCGGGAAAAACGAAACTATACAATTTAGACACTACAAACTAGCTATGAAAAAAAGTAAAACACTTGATGATAAAATTCCAAGAAAAAGTGTGTCTTTAATGTGCAGTGATTCAGTTGTTACTTTTAAAAGTAAAAATATACTCTTTGACTGGTTTAAAGTGCCCCATTATGCCATTTCGAATATTGCTTTTCATGCAATGTGTAATGTAGTTGAATGTGAATGTAAACAATCTGCAAAGCCGAAAGTGCACGATAAATAAAGTTATTGTATCCCAAAAGAAAGAATTGACTCTGAACAGCCTAAACAGATCTTCAGTAATTCGAATCCCATTCCCGTGAGGGCTACACGTCATGGGGTAACACATTTGCATAAATGCCCACCTATGTTCTCCGTTGGCCAGCCACGAACAACTTGACCCACCCTCAAACACTGTAGCTTGTTTGTGTGGTTAACATCATGTTGAGAAGACACTGTGATGGTAAATTTGTGTTATTTTCACTTCTGAAAGATGAGGCTGCAAAGAATCAGTGGTTAAAATTAACTCCAGTAGTAACTCAAGCAGTAACTCCAATCTTGTTTTGTGTTCCAGTCATTTTAACTGCTTCTCTAATCTCGGGGAGTTCAACACTCAAAAAAATGACTCTTTGGCTGAACATGATTCAATCATGGACAGTGGTTCCACGTGTTTGTATCATGTTATTTGGACATGAGTAAATCAAGTTATTAGGACAGGTGTAATTTTAGTTGAGTTTACTCAGTTTGCTTTAGTTCATTCATCCTACATGAAATATATGAGTAGAGATAATATGTTTACATCATGTAGAACCACTGTCCATGCAAGTTCATCCAAAGTGTTATAATAACATATTAGCAAGTAAGATATAACTTTTCTTTAAACAAATGATGTCAGTTGTTGGCAGTTTAAGGATGGTATTTTGTGTACATCACTTGCACTCCCATGGAAGTTGCTTTTTTTAATGATAGTATTTTAGACTTTTTTTAAGCAGCTCCTCAACCCAGCACACGCTCCACACTTCACCACAATGGTAACTAGTACAAAATACACTAATAGAAAGTCCATAAAAATGCCCACATAACAGAGCATTTGACATGGAAAAAGTCTCCCTATTATCTCATTTTACAAAAAAAAAAATGCATAAAATGACACTTTATTTAAGCATTTTCTCTCCCCATATCCAGTCCAGTGAAAAACATGATGGGAATTGTAAAACTTATTTTGAGGTACTTGACTGAAACATGTCCTTTCACAATTAAAATATTGAGTTATATTGTGCCAAAAGTAACCATTTCAGGTCAGTTTAATAGATACAGTCATGTTTGAATGACAAACCTGATATATGGTGTTAAATCAAAATGAATTGATTAAATAAAGTGAACAGCATCAAAAAAATATGTGTTTTGAGTGAACGCAGGATTCGCAAAACGCTTGCTCTTGAAAGATGGCTCAGTACCCAATTTTATTTGGGCCAGCTGCTCCTCTGAATCACAACCTGTAAGTATAATAAATAATAGATGTTTACATTTTCTATCGAGCATTCAAAAAACTAAACCAATGCAATGGGCACACTGTTTCCGATACGCACCGTATGCGGTAGACCAATCACAACATACTAGGCCATCTGACCAATCAGAGCAGAGTATGCTCACGGAAAGGCTCAGTAAAGTAAGAAATAATCAATGTAATCAAATTTATTCATTAAATTAACTGCATCGTTTTGAGAAAGTTCCACAATTAAAGGCTTGAGTTGCACAATTTCTTGTTATTTCTTTTTATTAAGGGAAGACATTACTGAATTTATTGACATCTGTAGATGTAAATCTACATAACTAAAGGCAATACTTCCACAGCACTAAAAAATCCATGTTAATTTGATTACAACAAGTGACCCAAGCGACTCTACTGAGAGCTTTGACAGGATTACTTAAACTGAAATGCCATAATTTTGTAGCTGAATCTAAACAGATGTTGGCCTGTTAGACTGTAATACTATTACAAATATAATAGAGCATAAATATTAGAAATCAACTGAGTGTTTACTGATGTGAGTATATGCATGCATGAACATATATTATGTGTGTTTTCTCTGTTTATGCATGTGTGAATTCACTTGAATTTTGTGGCTGAGTCAGTTCTAATAGGCATTGCACACTATTCTATTCAGACCCCACCAGGAGGCACAAACAGCAGGCTCAGCCACACTTAATTATATGCAACGGTAACTCACTTCATTACCACAATATTCCGGCAAACTTTCCAATTTCCAGGAGAAAGGCCAATCAGAGATAAGAATGGTGCGAGTATCACAAAGAAACAATACCAATGCCAACAGGGAGTATACGGGTGGTGCTTGGTGGCTGAAAAAAGGCAATGCAAGCATATTTATCACAGCACACATGACTGGGCTCATGCTACGACCACCCTGTTCCCTCTGCTCCCCTTGTCTATACAGCACATTCTCATAAAGGATGCAGACTTCCATAGTCTTCCACAGAGGTAGCTGGCCAAGAATGAAAAGGGAAAGGGGAAGGCAGGAAGTAGAGCGTGCTTATGTGCATGCATTACATGCCTGAATTATGTCATGTGTTTGTGTTGGTATCTTCCAGAGTGTGAGTGCATGTGGGCTTTTCTAGTACCTCTAGGAAAAAATGCTGCTCCATGAAGAATTACATAATATCAAATCTTTAAAAAAAATGAGTCACTGCCAATCAATGGCCAAGTGTGTTAATATTAGCTAGAATATCAGTACACAGAAATTTTCCTGAGAAATTAAAAACAAGATGCTCAAGTTCAGGACCTTGCACCACATCCGCAGCCAAAATAGCTTATAGTTTAATGCATGTAAAGGGGCCATGTGTTGCAAGTAACAATTAAGCACCTTTTAAATCTCATCTAAGATGTTCTTGCTACAATTATTACATATGCAAATGTAAATCCAGTGCAAAACCATGTAGAAATGCTATAAATATTATTTGATTTAAAGCTAGACAAACACATCCTACCATACCTAAAAAATAAAAACAAAACAGAATTACTTTCAAAAAAAATAGACAATTTACAAACTCACCTTCAGAAAAGTACTACAGATGGACGGTTAAAAAAAAGAGACAATTTACGAATGCACCTTCTATCTGCTTGAAGGGTTAGTCTGCTCTTTGACTAAGAAAAAAATCAGAGTATTCATAGTTTAAAAATATATTTGCAAATATTATAGGTAGTATTACTCACTGCACGAATTCCTGGAGAATGAAAACCAACCTCTGACCCACTCTTGAAAAATCGTTAGGGAGCCTATTGTTGATTTATGAAATAATTGAGAATGATTTTGTTATGGTTTTACAAAGGGATGTAGATTCTACTTCATGACACACAGCATATCTCATATCTGACAGCCTCATTTCAGTTTTCTCTGGATTCCCGCATTACATAAACCCCCCCAGCCGGACTCACAACCCCCACATACTCTCGCACATCGAAGGTATCTATAGAAAATTTCTGGAATTTCTGTGCATTCTCATAGCAGCCCATGTGACTGCACTCTTGTCACCTGACAGGACGTATGTCCATATAAGGCAAGATGAGACACAGGCATTCTTAAAGGGGCAGTAACATTCTTGAAGGTTTCCTTTGAATGAACCGCAAAGAATTCCTGTAGGAAAAAGGTGCAGAGCAGCCTTTGAAAGACTGATCATAGTCAGGAGAATTTCTTAGTAAATAGGCAACATAAACATGATACAATAATTATTAATACATGACATAAATGCAAATACATTTTGAATTGCAATGAATGTGCACGGCTTTGAGGCACTGCATGCTGCAAGGCCAAGAAAGGGTTTTGGGTTTTCACCTAAACACTCATAACTCATTGAGTCGTTGCTCCTCCACATTGACACAATAAACTAAAGTGCCTGTGAAGGCTGTGACTCCTATTAATAGGCCTGGTGACAGAAAACAGCTGCTGCACCAAACATCGCACATCCGACTGACAGCGTAATGATAAGGGAAATGAGAGAAAGAGAGTGAGAGGAAAAGAGAGAAAAGGAATATGAGATGCTTGTGAAATCACTGGAGAACTGAGAGGTCTTGAAGAGAAAAAAGGGTCTGATAAGGGCCACGCACACTGTGAGAGTGACAGCTGCATTTAAATGCAGGAATGAATCCCTAAATTATCGTTCTCTGAGGCTACGTTCACAGAAACAGTGTTGAATTGTCCTGTTCACACAATAGGAGTGGATCGGATAATGTCTGTATGAACAAATAATATAAACTAAAATCAAACCCCTTTTCATTGCTCATGACAGCCATAATTAATGCCTGTAACCATAGCAACGGTTATATATGCAATATATGTGCTGCAAGTTTCAGAGTGAAGTGTGGCACTGTGTTCTTTTACACGTGAGCAACTTGAGATCTGGTTTTTTTTTCAGTTTCTCAGAGTGGCTCGGTTCACAGTAAATGCTGCTCCAGACAATTTACCACAATTGCTTGTAACATGCATTTGGGAACACAATATGCATCAAAAATCTTGCACCAAGTTATGGGCTCCCTGTGGTTTTCCGCCAAAATGAAAGTTTAATAGTTTAATGACTGAAAATGAAGATATTAGTAGACTACTGAAATTGTATGGTTGTACTGTAAAATAAAATAATTATTATTATTAGCATTATTACTATTTTTATTATTATTATGTTGTTTAACATTTTGTACTTAGTAGAAAAAAAATATTATAATTATTTTTTTTTATTCAATATTATTATTGGTGTTAGTAATAGCGGTAGTATGTTATAGTCACATTAACATCTCACAAATCTTGGGCCAAATTTTGCAACCCTGCAAAGAAGTACAGGTTTTATTATTTTTTATATAACAATTTTTTTTTTTTTTTCAGAAAAATCACAATTTCGCAAAGTGTGGTTTCCAATTTAGTTTATCCAAACTGTGTGTGAACTATATTTAGTGCTCTGATGTGTCTTTAAATACTTCATCAACTATTCATTGTTCAGTTTGTGTCTCACTACTTTGTTCAAAGTGAATTTGGTCATACACTGTGGTTGTCACTCACCTAAACAAGCTGTATGTGTTCAAAACAGGATTACGCTCTCAGAACAGGAGCAACGTCCATATTTAGCTGTAGTGTGTACATGGTAAGGTGTTGTAGGTGTTGTAGGAGAAGAGGGATGAGTAAAAGAATCGTGCATGGGCCTGGAGAGAAGAATAAACAGAAAAGAGCAAAAGTAAAATGTAGTAAAGCGGAAACGCAACAATGAGAAAGATATGACTGTACTGAAAATGACTCTGGGGGAGGGAGGGGGGGGTAACTCAAAATGTTTGCTGATGATGCACAACTGGGAGTGAGAAAGCCTGATCATAGAGAGGGTTCTGAATGCAGAGAGTGATTCTTTTGTGTTGCCAAATACATATTTAGATTGGTAATTCTGCATCATCTCACATTCAACCATCTCAAGCATCACATAAACACCCTGTCGGAAGCAACGCACATATTTTTGCCATGTTATGTGGCTGAACGCATATGAGAGCTGCAGAAAGATGCAACAGAGACAGGAAAACAGCGACAGAGAGAGCAGAAGCGAGAGAGGCAGCCAGTCTGTAGGGACGCAAGTAGGGGGAGGAATTTGGTTTCCATGGCAACATGCGGAAGGCTGAGCTCTAGGTGTCCGTTCCAGCTCTAACTGCGTTGCACTGCACCGGCCCTCACCTCGCCTCGCTCCCCCCATCCTCCCCCACTCCCATTCCCTCTGCAGCTCTCTCTTCATCGCTCCCTTCCACCTCATACCCTTCCTAATGTGTGGAAGACACGACAACACATTCAGCACAGCATCAGCCAGCCCTGCTGTCAACAGAACGCTGCTGCCTTGCAAAGAGTCTGCGCTTTGATGTAGACAATGGAGGCTCTCTGTTCTCAACGCAGTGGTCCCACGCTCTTCAGCCAGGACCCGAGACCACACCCACGCTGCCATCTCCTCCTCACGCCCCCATCCCTCATGCTAGATCCTCGCTCATCTGAAACGCCAGCGCCCGCAGGCACTGTGCCGCCACATGCCGCTGGGGGTGCTGTGATTGGGAGGACGTGAAAATGAGAGCTGCAATGATATAGTAGGACCTTACTGTTGTGCCTGTGCTCAGAGTATTACTGAAAGACTGGGTGATTACAGTGGCATCGTGGCATATTTCTTCCTGTTTAAGCTACACTGCAGCCTAGCTTCAATTTTACATATGTGAACTGCAACCATCCATATGTATTCACTAATATGAATGTGTATCATGAAAACCTCTCTAAATCAGCTTGTGATCAAAATCTAACCAGTGGAAATGTGTTTTATGATTACATCATAATCAAATGTATAAAATTCCATAACATAGAGCCCAACAATAAGGATTTACACAAAATTTCTATTCGCCATCCTGATATTTTAACTGGCCCAGATTTTTTTTTCTTATTTTTTAACAATGTTCTGTAGAATTCCATTATATTTTAATTAACACATTTTTCCTTAAACATTTTCTTTCCAAAAAAAGTAAAAACATAATAATAATAATAATAATAATTAATAATAATGTATAGGGTTTTTAATTTGCAATAATTACAGGAAATATGATGATACAATTTAATTATGTGCCTGCTAAAAATTGGTTTCCAACCCATTCTTACTGATGTAAAACCTCAACTTTGTTAGTCAGCAAGATAAGATAATCATTATTTTAATCAGAATTCACCACAACAATGTTCAGCATATCACACAAATCATATCATATTATCAAAAAACCTATATACTGGTAGGTCATTCACACAGAATGTTTTTGCATTCCACTGCATTTCTTTTCCATAGTTTCCCCACGTAATCATGCACTAGATGGACATGTTTGTTATTTAAGGCATCTTGCATATGATACAGCATTCTAAAAACTAGACCTATTTTCATTCCATTCAACCCTGTGTCAACATTTAACAAAATCTAGTTCTGTGTGAACAGCCCATAAGGGAAAAAAGCCTAGCATGAGCCTTTACACATTATCATAAAAATGATGCACATTCATTAAACTGTTTTGATATTAATTTGTTGCTGCTGTGTACAGCACTGCACTTTATTTTACTAACTAAAAATGCAGCACTCACGCAAAAGACATTGTAAGGTATAGAGATGTGGATGCTGAAAACACTCTCTCACACTGATCCCTAGACCATAAGCCAATCCTTAACCGTTAACTGTTTAGCACTGACACGGAGATGAAATAGACATTAAAGTATAAACAAATCCCTATGTGAGGAAATATCTCATGCAACATTCGAAAGCACGATTCTGAAGGTGTTACATTATAAACCCTTTTTAGCGTTCTAGCAGCCACTAACCTTTGGTGTCTCTACATGTGAGCGGCTTACTATTCCAGCCACTCTCTCCACCTTCTGAGTGCTCCTCCTGCTGGTCACACGCACACGTGACACACCCTCTTCACCCGAGGTCTGCAAGTACAAATCACACAGGATCAGTGGATTGCACAGATAGACAAGAAAAAAAGCCTTTAAATTGATGTAACCAAATATTCAACATCAGGGATTCAACTTATCAAATCTAGTGAGTGATGAATACATAGCATAAACAGTATAAAATCGAATAATTAATTATATATATATATAAAAAAAGTATGCCCTGATCCAATATATATATTTTAGTATTAATTTAACTTAATCTGGTAAAACAGACTAAAGACTGCTCCTGGGCTGTGGAATATTCCAGCATGGGCACTAAGAGTTATTTGTTATGTGAACGGAAAGTAGTGCAGAGAGGCAAACAGCACCATTTACAAGATGGTCTGGATGGACAGACATCTGTATAGAAAAAAAGAGAGAAAACCAGTGCCAGCGAGCATACTTAAAAACAAACAAATGCCCATTAAAACATAATTACTGACCACTATCCACATCTATAAAATCTCTCAAAATCTGGCAGCGTTTTCATATACAGTATTTTAGACCAAAAGATGCACAACCAGGGCCAGAACTTGAGATTAGTTCTTACCTGTTTATCATAGCATATCCCGCACTCACAGGCCACAGGCAGCAGAGGGGCAGCCTTTGGAAAAGGCCATGACAGCAGATGGAACAAAGGCTCTCTCACTTTCCCTTCCCAAATAGTAACAAACTCAACTCTAGAATGTTTCTTTTAGGATCTGTCTTGCTCTCATAACTGTGTGTGTTCATATGCACAGAGGCATGCAGGTTTACAGCATTAGAACAAGCCAAACCCATTTAAGTTGATGCAAATAAAAGCACAAATAAAGTCACATCTATAATCGTAAAAAAAAAATGCCTTCAGGCAACATTTAATAAAACACAATGCAAATTTACCGTTTTTATCATTGCCTTCATTGGACCACCATGAACTGAATTGAAAATAGTTGCTGCCAAGCTCCAGGTTTGCAGTCATATTATCATTAGCTCAGCTACGAGGTGGACACTGCAGATGAGAACATGCAGGATTGCTGCAGTCTCAAACCCAGAGAGGAACATAGAGGCGCTGCTGGTGTCCAGTCCCATTGAATCACTGCTGACACATGACGACTGCTCACTGTATATACTGAGGCTGGATTATTTACAGCTTGATACAATTAAATAAACATTTTTAGTCAACATTCCCAGATATAAAACTGATACAAAATTACATAACACTGTTATATTAATGACTGTAACTGTAGCTAATATAAAACACAAAAGGGAAGACCCGCTGCCCCTTGCTGTTTAACACAAAGGTTTTGTAATGATTGTTCTGTAAATTATTCCAGGGTCTTTTTTCTCCCTTCCTTCTGCACCAAATCAGGGAATTTGCAGACTCATTTCATTTAACGTCTCTCAGGTGACCGCAAGCTATGAATGCTAATGAAGCCTGAGCTGGACATTCACTCAGATTCAGCCTCGCTCACTCTCAGAGAACCAGAGAACAGGACACACTCAAACTGAGGCCTGTGACCGTCTCCACCACACATCACATAGTGACCCCTGCAGTATTTTTGTGGAACATGTGTCACAATAAGGTGATCCTTCTGGAAGTTGCCATTTGGGGATTTGAAATGGGGTAGATTATGCTCACAGAGATTGTCCAAATGTCCGCTCCTCATTTGTTTCATTAATTAATGTGTTTTTTTTAGTGGTAGACCGATATTATTTTTTTAACAGCCAATGCTGATAAAGAGCAGGGTGGCTGATGTCCGATAAAAAGCCAATATACTATATATACTTATATGTATTTAAGAAATTTGGAATAATGCTAAAATGGATTTAAAAATAAATGTCATTTAACAAACATGCTTATACTTTAGATGACAACTTCTTGATTCGGAATGCTGACATTAAATGAGAAAGTATTAGTATGTTTGCCTTTATATTACTAATAATATAAATAAAAAATTTGCTTCAATATATGTATGTATTACCTAAAAGTCTAGCTTTTCAATAAATCATTCTTTAGCCAAGCAAAAAAAAATTAAAAAATGTGGATAACCCACTTTCATCACTATCAGTGTAATAAGTATTAACCAATCCATCCAGTGCAATCTTGTGATTACTGACATCTTTATGGCACATTCTAGCTCAGACTAGGTTCAAGGGTCTTAAAAACACATTGTCATTACATGATTGTTGTGCAGTGTTTTCAGTCATTACAAGATATAAAACTATATTTTGGATGTATTGGTAAGAATTTCACCCTGATTTTCCATGAACAATCACTAAAAACAACCAGATTATAAGAAGCTATAGGAAATTGCTTTATTCCTTGTTGGGAAAAAAAGTGAAAGAAAATAAAAAACAGTTTGAACAAGTATTCTTGATGTTCCGGTGTAGTAAGCTGTTTGCTAGAACAAAAAATTATTTAATAATGCCACAGAATTTCCCACTGAATCTCCCCAATTTTGGATGGTCTCAAACCATTGAGATGCTGGGAAATTCATTCTATAATCTATCCAAAAAACATCAGTCACAGGGCGCTCCTTTACTGGATGAACAGAGACTATTTTAGTCAAACCCGAGTTTATGTGTGTGTGAACCCTCAGAGAGCCCACAGAGTGATCCTCCCTCACTGCAGTGGTTTTTAACAGAATCCAGACAGAAGTTTGAGGTTATTTTCTGAACTCTTCCTATAAATACTTTGCATAGTCACGTGATTGCAGACACTTGTAACGAAAGGTCCTGGTGACATCATCACACAGCCCACTGAGGAGCACTTGGTGTTATCACTGCAGTGCTTTCTAGATATGACTAATGTTCTGTAGTGTCTGTAACTTCCACACACAATAATCTTTTTCATTCTTTCCCTTTTCTTTCTATCTTTGTCCAACACTTTTCACATATTCACTGATAACCTTCCCCTCTATGAGCTGTTAACTGCTTCAACCGTCAGTGAGCTAAACTTGAGAACCAGATCAGCCATATTTATGTACGATAACAAAGAGATAAGGGTTTGGAAAACATGAGGGTGAGCAAATAATGATGTAGTAAAATAAAGCTGCCCTTTCTCTGGAACTCTTACCTCCCATGTGTCCACAGAGCTGCTGTCTTTAACTCCATTTTGTGCTGCATTCATTTGCAGAGTAATCTCGTAGCATTCCTGAATGTCTGAGAATAAGGGAATAGCGATGTCATTGAGGGCATCTATTTAAATCATGCAGGTATTTATGCAGAAAATGTAATACCTCTTTTACATTTTTAGATATATAACAAATAAAAATATATATAAAATAAAAAATGTATAATATACAATATATATTGAGGCACACAATATTTATGCTAAAGGATTATTTCACCCAAAAATAAAAATTTCCATTTACAATGGTTATTTACTCACCTTTGTTACAACCTTGTATGCTTTACTTTCTTGAGTGAAACATTTTTAAGGAGAATTTTTCAGCACAATAGTGAACATCTCTCTTTCATACAATAAATGTGAATGAGAACCAAGGACTCCCAAAAGGGCATTATAAATCATCATAAAACTATCATAAAAGTATGTGTGCTATATTTTATGTCTTAAAACTTTTGTTTAACAGCCCTGAACACAATTTGCCTTCTTTGGCAAAGAGCAGCTTGAACATACTTTAAACTTCTCATTTTGTGTTTTAACAGAAGAAAGTAACAACATGCTTTTGAGAATATGTATTGAGCCCCTAAAGGGACACAAAGATTGTTTTTTAAAAAAAAAAAGAAATATAAGGACCTTGCATTCAATCACAAAACATTTGTGGTGGAATTAATAGGTAAGAGAAAAAATATATATATTTCAATACTTTGGGGTTTTCTCACAAACCTTCTGCACTATCATGAGGAACCTTGCATTCTAGAGCAAAAACCTTTTGAAATACAATTTTTTCCTTCACCATGTCCCCTTAGGGGTTCCATAGACGCAAGAGTGAGTAAATTATGCTAGAATGTTCATTTCTGTGAACATTAAATGGGCCCCATCAATAGATTAGCAAGTCTTTAAGCCATGTCAAGTGAGCAAGGTCAAGAGCAGTGTCAACTTTTGGCTCAACTTGAGCATCATTCCCACTATTGTGGGTCTCTATAAATATCATCCAGCGGCCTCTTCCAAAATTTCTATCCATACTGGGTTTAGAGAGCCGGAGCAATTAAATTCAATTACAGAGGCTTTTAAAGTGACTCACTCATGATAGCACAGTGCCTGAAGACATTAACAGTGGCTCTGGTGTTGAGGGTCAAGAATGAAGCTACGAGATGTTTACAACTGTGCAAATTGGGACAAATGGAATAGCATGTTAAATCCTCAGTGAACACTATAGTAGAGCTGTGGGATTATAACTATTCCATCATAAAATCAGTAAGTAAGAAACTAGTTTGGACCACTGGAATCAAACAAGGGGTGTTGCCTTTGTAATTGCAGCAAATTGTTGAGCTTATCTAAAGGTATTTGGAGAAAAAATACCATAAATCAAATCCTTCAAGTGGTTGTCTCCTCTTTTCACACATGCCTATTCAAGTTGCAAAAACAAGTGAATAAAAGGCTGCTCAGAGAAATTTTGCTGGTGAATTCCATTTTAATAGGAATTTGCACAATCTGGAGTTCCCCACACAGATTTTGCTCATCTTCAAACTGGTCAAGCGTATTCACTTGCTGACCAACAGAAAGCTGCTTGGTTCTGTAACAATGGACAGTGGACCTGTTTTACCAGCGAAGTCTCGCTAAAACGAAGCTAATCTGACCGCACCTTGCATGTATATTTGACATGCCAGATACAATAACTCAAATTTGATACGGTTTAAATTCAAACGATTCAGTTCGATTTGGTGAACTGGTTTGACTGGTTCACTAAGAAGATCCGGTTAAATAGAAAGATTTGTTTGCGATCCGGACATCACTAGATGAGACAAAACAAATAAAACCCATTACAAACGAGGCATTTGTTGCATCCAGTGGGGACATAATTACTGATTATAATGACTTATACTGTCTTTTTACGCGTTGCGTTGCGTATCGCGCCGCATAAACATAAAACCATGTCTGCATTTGTGATCTGAGAAACAACAAGCCTACTCTACTGCTCAAAACTCGCATTTGAATTATCATTGACAAATTATTTAAATATAAAAAACGTAACGTTACCTACAGGTTGTGAGTCAGAAGTGCCAGACTGTCCTTACAAAGTCTGAACTGCCCAACTTTATAGAAACAGCCGTTGTGCCACAGACGCATTGCAGGCTACTGGTCCAGGAAACAGTCCCCATCCTCCATAAAATGCACAGCACACATCGGAATAATTTGGGTTGGACTTTTCTGGAACAGTGTTGAAATACAACTTTACCCACTGATTTTAATCATGTCCTCTTTTGGAAGGCCAAACAAAGTTTCACTTCAACGAAACACACAGCGACTCCACACAAGGCAGCTGCGGCAACAGAGAAAATAAAACGTTATGCCTTCTTTCTTTGCGTGGACATTTGGGCGGAGTTTATGCAAAATCGCCCCACATAGTGACGTAGAGATGTAGGGGAGTGGTAGAAACGAGCCATTTTAGGGGGGTGTGGTTGACCCTTAACTTTTATAAAGAATATCTCTTTGGATTTGAGACTTCTTTATGCACCAAGAGCTTGTAACACTCCAAAGAGAAAGGAAAAATTTAAATTGCATCATATGACCCCTTTAATACTTACATATTTTAATAACTTCTGACCATTACATCGAAGTAAGACTGTGATGTTTTTGGTCTCCTAATGGGGCTGCTACTGTCCTGGTCGTGTCCCAAAACCACCTCTTCCCCCTTCAAACAAGAAAGCTTTTTTTCCTTCCGTCCCCACCACCTCCTAATCGTATGCGTCTTACCTCATTACCTCTCAGGTCACTAACTGCCGTGGCCCGTGGTCATCAACAGAGGGACGACCAGCTGATGAGAATAGAGGGAGACAATACTGCTGATGTCACCCACACTCCCACACTGGCCCTCAGCCTGCACTAATAACATAATGAGATGCTTGTTACCTTGCTGTGCCTTTGAAGCATAATGCACTCTCGGTCCCCGATGAAACGAGCGAGTCTTTTTTAAGATGGAAGAAGAAAGAGCTTGAGAGAAAAAGCAACTCTTTTTTTTGGAGAGATAAGTAGTGAACTCGGACTGGCGGCGCATGCGGATGGTGTATGTGTATGTGTGGGGACTGTTAGGGGCAGTAATGGAGTCCCACTGGGGGTGCAGCGGGAAAGACAGTAGAAGAATGGGGCTATGTGACTCATCATGGCTGTGTCTGTGTGAGCCTGTGTGAGTGGGAGGAGAACAGTGTGTGGGAAGCAGTTTCATCGCCTGGCTGGTCAGAGCCAGATGAGAAAGAGAGAGAGCAGAGAAAAGAAAGAGAGGTATGGGGAAAGTAAACTTAAGTGTAGAGTCTTCCACTAAATGGTGCATGATTATAAAACATGCAGCTGTGAGATGAATGGAAATGCAGAAGTGTGTCAGACAGAAACACCTCCTCGCTTAGTAAAGCTGTCCTGAATGTCTTTGAATATGTGTGAGTATGAATTATGTCTTCATCTTAGAGACCTTTCCCCTCAAATGCATTATTCAAACATATCAAACATAGCAGGCAAACATCAACGATTATTCATATCTAGGGCTACTGTCATGGATGTAACAGATTGCGTGTGCACTAAAAAAATTTTTTATAGCTGAATGCTAAACACCGGTTCTGCAAAACATGCTAAGATACTTTGATATATGGGCACATTCACTATTTCAGACAAAGTCCTGGTGAAATGTTACTTTTTTTCCCCAAAAAAGCATTTCAACACAATGTTCCCAGAGCCAAGTAAATCCTAAAAGGACACACATAAATTCCTGGCCACTGAACAAAAAACACAGCGTCTTTTTTTGCTTAACTACACAGTCCTCCTCCACAGAATCATTTTTACACAGTGCTTCCTCTTCACTAGTATTTTTGATTAAATAAATGCAGCCTTGGTGAGATTTAGGAAGCATTTGATGTAAGGTGAAAGTAAAGTAGACTGACTTGTTATAGTACCTGAAAACTGTCTAGGAGGAACTAAAACATGATGACACAAAGAGAAACTGAGGAATTATGGACTGTCTTTTTTCCCCAGCAATGAAACAGTCCTGCCTTGATATTGGGTCATATTTGGGCACAAAACCTGTGTGATCCCTAGTCTGTTTGTGTGTTTGGAAACAAAGGGATGAGTGTGCAGTTAGGAAAACCTTTGTTTGAAATTGTGCAATCATGCAGACAACCAAACAAGCCCACTATCGAATCTTCCTCCCTCCCACAGTGCATCACAGAACTGAATTGTTACAAGCCTCATTGTGTCCCCAATATATTTGATGATCACTATTTTTTCTTTGATGCCAAATTAAACAAAGGGCTTTCAACTTAGAGTCTAAGTACACTTCAATTATGTGAATGAGATTAACGACTGAGGATTAAACATCATGTGTATAAGCGCATGATATTTTGTTACTTAAAACCCCAATATTAAAAGTATGTATATACTTTATAATGTAATATCATATAATATAAAATAATACTATAATATTTAAATATAAAAATTATATAAATATTAAACATTTTCCATCTGACAATACATCCTCAATCTTGCTAGAATTCATACTGTATTCCATTTTTTAACTCATGGCTAACACCAGGAGGCTGGAGAGATGACTGAAACCACATGTTGCTCTCAGCTCAGCCTCGCATGACCCCTCTCCTCTGTACCTGAGAAGAGAGAGATGGGCCGTCCTGCAAAAAGCGATACTCTCAGCTTAATCTGGCCTGAGTCATATGGGAGTACTTCACTGCGGCCAAGAACTGTTTGTTATCAATCTACCTACATGTCATCCCACATTCCCACTAACAATCCAGCCTCTTTCTGGAATGTGTGGAATCTTTATACCGCTTACTGTGCTATACCAGTTTCGAGCTGAGACTCTCATGACAGATTCAAAGTCTGATAAATGAGGCATTTGCAAACATCTGTTTGGCCTGCTGTAGTAAAACAGTTTTATTAGAGGCACAGAAAAGTACATATACCTAAATGCCAGCGGAAGGAGCCATATTTCTTTTAGAAAAGGATAATACCCTTTAGCCCTAAATCACAAGATTACCACTTATGAAAAAATAAATAGGAATATTTAAGTGACTGACATTTACTGTAACACCAGGCCTCATAATAAAAGAAAAATGCCTTCAACAGACTCCAGATGCCTTTTAACTAACAAAGGAAACAACTTATACACTACCATTCAAAAGATTAGGGTCAGTAAGATTTTTTTTTTTTAGAAATTAATCATTTTATCAGCAAGGATGCATTAAATGGTTCAAAATTTGGCAAATTTCTTTCAAGAGATGTCGGTTTTCATATAAATGCTGTTCATCAAAGAATACTGAAAAAATCACAGTTTACACAAAAATATTTAAACAGCACATCTGTTTTCAACATTGAAAAATCATAAGAAAAGTTTTTTGAGCAACAAATCAGCATGTTACCATGTGACATTGAAGACTGGTGTATGGCTGCTGAACAACTCAGCTTTGCCATCACAGGAATAAATAACATTTTAAAATACATGCAAGTAATTATTTTAAAATTTAATATTCCACAGTATTACTGTTTTACTCTGTTTTTGTATTATCAAATAAATGCAGCCTTGGTGAGCATAAAACTTCTTTCAATCATATACATAAAAAAAAAAAAAAGCTTATTGCTGCCAAACTTTTGAATGGTAGTGTATGTGATCAAAGAATTCCTAAATGTATTTATATTTGATTTCTTTCTTGGAAATCTTTTTTTTTTTATTTTTTTACTATTATTATAATTTTACCCTACATCTTTTTATATATATAAAACTACCATAAAAAAAACATATATACCATGTATACCATATAAACTTTACATCTTTTTATATATTTACAGGTTTAAATAAACTTAACTTTATATACAATTTTGTAATTTCTATGCAAACTCTTTATAGAATGACCAACACATGCACATGCACAATATCACATATACTACATCATAAGCCTATCATACCCAGCGGCATTTGAGAAAACCCAAGAGTTAAGATCAGGGGAATCCTGTCCCTCTCCTCACTAGTCCTATGGCAACACAACCCTATGGCTTGATCACGGCCCCTGTGGTACTACTCTTCTGCATCACAGCAACTGCAGCAGGCAGGCCTCATTAAAGCCTGGGCCTGGTAGTTAAGAAAACCACTCAACCATTTCATAATTGGACTAATTTGTTTCCTTCACAGGACAAAAACTTATATGTATTCTTATTTTTTGTTAGACACATTTGTCATGACAGAGATATCTATTATTACTTATATGTATTCTTATTCTGGCTGTTGTGAGACATCATTAAAATGTGACAGGGCACATCCACAGTACTGATAAATCAGCTGGGGTTGTGAAAGTCTGACTCATAATGTAACTTGAGAACAGTGGCACAAACTTTGGTAAACATTTTATAAGTCTCAAATCCATGCAAAAGATCAAGCCATTAGAGACAGCAGTGAGGACCCATTTAGTAAGATTTAATTTTAAAAACAGGCAATCTTTTGTTTTTATTCCGAAAGAAAGACCCTATTCATGTGGCTTAATCCAATAAATCAAAACTTGGATAATGTAAATAAGTGTAACAGCTGAGCAAGTTCCAATGGGTCAGTTTTCTCTTGTACAAAATAAGTAACTTGTAAAACTCACAGAAAAAGTTGCAAGCTAATTTGTAAGGTAGTATCAGTAATGTTAGTTTTAGATTAGGTGAAACTATTATATCCCATTTAGGCATTTAGGCAGCTGGTCCATGTACACAAAACAAAATGTACCATTTAGAAAAATGTCAGCAGTGCTTACTAAAGCTGAACAAACTGGAACACTGATTCTTGGAACATTTTGCTTAGTATAGAACGTACTGGAATCAAGTGGTACAGCCCTAAATAATGACAGTTAATCATTATTTGTTTTGAGAGCCATTAGAGTTTACACAGAAACAAACCTCACCCAGCAGAGCCTGAAAAAGATGACTGCCAAAGATGGAAGAGACCTTTTCCACGCTGGTCTTCAGGGCCTGCTCTTCTGGGCTGGTCAGACTCGCCTGGTACTGTTTCAGTAGCCCAACTGCTCTTTTAGTATCTGAAATAAAATAGAAGACAATCATTTCTATTTCAGTACAACTCCTACTCATTTAAATGCCTGTCCTCCATTACCTACATTCTCCTTGTGACAGTCTGAAGACATTTTTAAATGTATGGCTAATTCTGAAAAGGATTTGCACCATGCTAGACACTTGAAATCTGACATTACTTGCCTATAATTACAAGAACCCCCTGAAAGGGTGTGTAGCCAGGTGTTCAACTCAACCAGGGCTGTCTAACAACAGTTTTTAAAGCAAGGAGATAAAAATAAATGAATGATTTAGTCTTGTGTGGTAGCCTATGTGTTGTTTTGTGGATTACTCTTGTGGAATAAAAGGGACCATACAGTGGCCTAAAAAATATTTAGACACTTAGGCCACATTTAAAATGCATTAGATAACAAATGATGCTACAGTTTTGTATTGTAGTATCATCACATGTAGCTGGTCATGATATCAGTGCCCTTCAATTTCAACACAGGTGTTCTAGAAGAGTAACTAACTACAAGTTTAAATTATCATATTAACTATGAATTTTCAAATGTATCTGTTGTATCCAATACAAACAATACAACACCAGTAACAATGTGTATGAGGTTTATTTAGACATTTGTTGTTAAAAGTTTTAATTGAAAAGAGTGATTGTGCTGTCCATAAATTAAATGATGCTTCTTTAACACAGTGGCATTCATAGATGTTTAAGGTATAATTGTTTTTTTTTTTTTTTTTTTTTGAGGGTTTCTGAAGTGTTTCAGGTGCCTGTTTAAGGAAAGAGAAGGTAAGGAAAAGGTAAAGGTAGTAGGTTCCACATAAACATCACAGCTTGTGATGGGTTAAATAGGTTCGCTTAGGCTACACTTGACATTCATTGAGCTTTTGTAAAGAATATCGATTTTATTAAAAGTTACAGAATCTCACTTCAGACTTCTTTCTGTTTCCCATGGGGTTTCCAAGAAATCCCTACTTGAAAATACACATATCGAAACTGAGACGTTTAAAAGAACTAAAAACAATGAAATCACCGCCAAATCTTTATAATAGTATGCTATATCTTAATATATTTATTTAACTGAGCTTACCATATTTATGTACCATGATGCGAAGACTGTTAGAAAACTGGTCCTGTAAATCCAGTTTAAACCTTTCGACTAGTTCTCCACATAAATAACGCTTTAAAATCACTTTCGGGTCAGCAGTCACTTTCTCCGACCAGACTATTTAAAGTTTTGCCGTAGTTTTTCCACCATAGTGACGAAATTGCTTCTTTGGGGAAGTTCTAGTATTAAAGACGGGGAATAGAAGTTACTCCAGTTGGCAGCAGATGTTTGTTGTGGAAATAGTGAGAGTGTGAAGCGTCGCGGCTTCCCGTTATCTGCACTCGGCTCCAGCATTGGGAAGTTTTGAGGGGAAACAAGTGAAACTGGAGGGCGGTCTGCAGTAACAGGGTCTTTCTCATCCTTTCATCCACATGTAAATTGTGGATACATGATAACAGAGCTTATTAATGAGCTTGTCTTCATGGGGGAATACATACAGATTTATTGTATGACGGCGAACTCTAATCATATGTGATGCATTAGCTTGATCACAATAAATATACTTGAATTCTATTTCGTCAGTCTATCGGAAAACCCTGATTGCCATAAACGGGTGATGCAATTTCGACCATGGTAATTATTATTCGAAAGCGTCGCGTGCCACCTACTGGAGAAAGAGTCTGTGAACTCATATGCTGATCCAGACCTGCGTTCAGTCTTGCGTTGCTTGGTGCACGAAGCTTGACGTTGGCTGTATGTAAGATTGCATTTGTTTAGTAAAAATTATGTAGAATATTGTGGTTAATTTAATTCAAACTTTGCTCTATTACATTTCATCATACACTCAGAAAGATTACGAAACAATAACAGCTTCTCTCGGTTTTATAGAAGGAATTCACATTAAAAGCAAGTATAAGTATAAAGTGGCCTGTGGTATAGCCTACCGGTGCAAGGTTGGCTGCTGAATTTAATGAAAATCTCACATTCAATGTTAGAAATATTTCATTATAACATTATTATTAATAATAATAACTGACTGGACTTGACTGACTGGAGTTATGTTGAGCACTTGTGCTCAAGACAACAGTTTTTAGAGGGATGCAACCAACAGAAAAGATGGAAAAGTTTATTAAACCAAACTAACACCACAAATTTGCCAGAGAGTTGTTTGTTTAATATAAAAATGTATGATATATTAATTACATTTTCACAACTTTTTACAATCTTTTACAAATAGCCAATAAGGAGCATTTAGTTGTTTAGCTCCTCAAAGTGGCAGTTTATACCTGTTATGTCATCCACATATTCAGGACTACATGTAATATCTGTAACAATGGCTTGTAATTGTTAAGTGCTTGAACAAAGCAATTGTTCAATCGATATGGGATTTTCAGTGATTGATTCTTGAAATATTACATTTGGTTTCTCCAGTCCTGAATGTATGGATGGCATAATGGGTATAAACGGGCACTTTACGAAGCAAAACAACATCTAAAAATCTCTCTAATGGTTACTTAAAAGATGGTAAAAGTTGTGAAAATTAATAATACATCATAAATTATTACATTAGCATTAAATGATGTTAGTCTGACAGCATAATTAATCACAGTCATCTAAATTGTACAACAAATTAAAAATGCCTTCCATTAGAAACTAGTTCTTTCCAAATAATTTTTTTATATCTTTTCATAGATGTCTTTATAGAATCAGTGTGGGTCAAAAAAAAAAAAATCTAACCTTAAGTTTTGTGGCAACACCCAAATAGTATGAGCCCAGAATGAACCTTGTACCAGCCAGTTTTTATTTCCTTGATCTCCCATGGGTTTCGAAATGTACACACAATAATACAGTTATACTTAAACCAACTTTTTCTGAATTGGTCTTGAATGCCCATTTACCAAAATATCAATAATAATAAAAAAAAATCTATAAAAAAAATAACACTAAAAAATATTTACATATCTATATAAACATTTTGGTCCAACTTTATAGGTGTCTTTCTTGACTTCATGTTGTATTGCAAAACACTTTTTCTTCTGTTGACACTGGATACAGGTTTGGGACGGGTTTGGAGGTATAGTTAGGTTTACAGGTGGGTTAAGCAATAAGGTCAATAGTGTAAATACACAGTAGATGTAACTACAGAAACACAATATGTGCATTGTATCAAATGATTAAATGAAATGTAGTACATAGTGGACAGTTAAAAAAGTATGTCCAACATTTTAAAGTCTTTCTTACAAAAATGTCTTACAAAGTGTCTCATAGGTAAACAACCTCAGTCTATTAATTGAAAAGTTACAGTTATGGTGTTGCAAAACAAATGGCTGAAATGACATAGCTTTGTCAAGGGGTGGCAGCACTGCACAACATGCTGCCCTAATGAGAACATTATATCAAATCTATAAATTCTCATATCAAACAGTCTTGTGTATGCAGTCTACATTAAACGCACAAATGTGAATTTAGTGCATGACCCCTTTAATATGACATGATTTTCTAGCGATGCCCACATACAGTCCTTCAAAAAGTGAAACAAGGAAATGTCCTCTCATGATCAAGATGGCATCATTCAGAGAGAAAGCAGGGGGACACTTCTCTCGCTTAAATTTTGACGAAAAACATGGTTTCTTCTCCTGTTCACAAACAAAGAGAAAAATGTCCATTATAATCTCACTCCATCAACATTATTTGAGTGGCTCTTAAATTAGAGGCATTTTTTACTACTTTTACTAAATGAATTCAGAATACATGTCATCTATCTTAAAACTATAGGTCCTGAAATAAATAATTATTCATAGCCATGATCAACAGTTCAAGTTGGATTGGATTTTTAGGGATTTTGTGTGGCCGTATATTTTGATGTCAGTTTGATGACCTTTAGAAGTGGTAACAACAGCTTGCTTGCAATACATTTTACTTAGCCTACCATTTATAAAATACAATAAATGTATATTTATACTAAAAATAAATTGTCCCCACAAGCATGCAATTTAATCAACGTTAAATTTTATAATAAACGATAATAATTTATAAAATAATCTAGTTTCTGGTTTAATAATTTTAATGCATTTTATAAATGCATTATAAATGGGAATGTTATAAAGAGAAATTCAGTTAAACACTATTAATATTAGAAAAATGACAAAATACAAGTAAAAGTTTTAAAGCCATTATAATCTACCCATTAAAAAGTTTCCATAAAAAATTAATTTAATCAATTTAACCGCATTATACAGTATGTGCAGAGTTTCATTGCTTACCTTTGCCAAAGAAACAGGCCAAACATCAACAGCAATGATATCACATCAACCGAGATCCATATTCCCATGTACATATTAGGCTCCTTTCATTGTTACATGCAAACACAGATACACAAACACACAAAGGATTCCAGAGGAGTTATATATTCAGACAAGTCCAAGTGAATTAGAAATGGAAAACATCTAATTTATGGCAGAATAGAAATGGATAGGTGAGAAGATAGGCTGAGCTTTACCAGATGCCAGTCAGGCTTAGACATGCTTTTAAGGATGTGACAAGCATTGGTAGTCACCGAACTGGCCCCGGAGCACCACAGTAATGAGAAGAGCCAGCGCTCATTCACACCCCACAGATTCACGGACACATTATTTTTCCGCAGCTCACTGTCCAGTGGAATAAAAAAAAAGTTAATATAAAAAACAAACTCAAATCTTCCTTCCATTTACTTGTTTTTGGCTCCTATTCAACAACCTTTAGACAGGTCGCAACAAGCCAGTTTTCTCTGCATAAAAGACAGGAGTGGCAGGACCGTTTTCACATGCAGACTTATTCATCAGTCAAGATTTTCTTGTTTAATTCTACTCTTTCTTCATCTTTGCTGTCATGTAAAATTATAAAATGACAGGTGCACTCAACCGGACACAATCATGTCTGGAAAAGGTTTCATCAATCATCATGTGTTGAATTTTGTTCACTCAGCA